>NW_020312023.1:0-69475 GCF_003144115.1 Tilletiopsis washingtonensis
CCCTAACCCTAACCCTAACCCTAACCCTAACCCTAACCCTAACCCTAACCCTAACCCTAACCCTAACCCTAACCCTAACCCTAACCCTAACCCTAGCCCTAACCCTAACCCTAACCCTAACCCTAACCCTAGCCCTAACCCTAACCCTAACCCTAACCCTAACCCTAACCCCTTGCCAATCTGCCAGATCTGCCCCATTTTGCTACTTTCTCTCCTGGCAGTGCAGTGCTGATGAGACTGGTACTGCTGCGTAGCCCTGACTCAGGGGATGCCGTAGATGTGGCTACCATCTGCCCCTAGCCCCTATCCACGCCGTGGGAGCCCTTGCCATTCCTGCTCCCACGCTCTTCCAGGTGACCTCAAGCAGCATTGGCTGACTGGAATGCCAGGCTGCCTCTCTGGCAGGTCCAGGCAGGCCCAATGCACCTCCCCATCAGTCAACCCTACTGAGATTCTGCCCCCTGGCCGGCATTGCCTTGCAGTATGCTGCAAATACAAGGTTATTTGTACCTTTCTTGTTGCTGGCAAAGTCTGAGTACCCCAGCACCCAGGAGAGCGCGGTTGCAAAGAACCTGAAGCCAAACCTTGGGGAGGTGGGGGGCGGAGAGGAGGGGCGGCGCTGCTGCGCTCGCGATGCTGATGGCGCTGCGCACGGCCGCGGCGCGCGCGGCGGCATTTCGCATCTGGCCTCGCAGCTCGCTCCGCCCCGCCCCGCACATCCACCTCGCACGCTCAGACCACGGCAGGCACACGGGTTCATTACAGTCGTCACGGACACTCAGCGCGGCGCCGAGCCCTCCATGCGCTGGTGGCGCACCAGGCTCGACTCGGGCATCGCCGTCTCGGCCTGCACGAGGTCCAGCTGGCGGCGGGCCTAGTGCGGGGGGTCAGCGCGGCGCACGCACTCGCACACCGGCGGCACTCACCTCCTGCCAGTTCGCGAGGTTCTGCACGGAGCATCTGTCAGCCCGAGCCGCCGCAGCAGAACTTGCCCTACTCACGACGCGGCAGAACTCGCGGTGCAGCCGGGCGTAGCCGAGGAACATCGCGCGAAAGTCGGCCACCTTGTTCTTCTGGAAGCCGTCGAGCGCGGCCTGGATCGCCGACGTGGCGAAGCGCAGGTCGTCGGCGGTGAGCGTGAGGGCCTCGTCGAGCTGTGCGCGGGTCAGCATGAGCAAAGGGCGCCAAAGCATCTCGCAGCATCTTGCAGTGTCTCGCAGCGGTACAGCATCTCGCGGCGCATCTCGCAGAACCGCCGCATTTCGCAGACAGCGTCTCGCAGCATCTCGCAGCCCTGCAGCACTTGACCTGGCTCACTCACCTGCGAGATCGACTCGCGCAGCTTGCCAATGTTGTTGCGCCGCGTCGCGTCCGGGTCGACGTCCATGACGGCGTGGAACGTGTGGCTGAGCGCACCGAGCAGGCCGCCGCCGGAGCGCCGATTAGGCGCACTCGATGCGGGCACGCGCGCCGAGCGCGGGGCGGACGGGTCCGTCCAGTCCGGTGCGGCGGCGGGCGCGGCATCGAGCGACGACTGCGCCGGCTCGTCCTCGGCGGCCGTGCCAAACACGCTCGAGCGCGCCGCGCCCTTGTTGACGCCGTCAAGCACGCCCGTGCGCGCGCCGCGGTCCGGAATCAGGCCGCGCCCGCCGGCGTTGAGCGCCGCCTGCAGCCGCTGTGCCTCGGACTCGATGCGCTCGAGCTCCTCGAGCTGCAGCCGCTTCGCCTCGACGGCGTCCTCGGCGAGCTCAAACTGGAGATGCTTGAGATGCCGCCAGCGCAGCAGCTTCTGCACGATGCTGCCGTACGCCGCGTACTCGGACAGCGGCTCGGTGAACGTCGCCTCCCACTCGGACAGCTGCGGTGTGTCAGCCATGTCGCGCTGTGCCTGTGGACCACGCACCATCTCGCCGATCGACATGAATGTGCCATCCGCCGCCTGCCCCGTCCGCTCGATGGCCGCCGCCAGCTCGCCATTCTCGCTCAGGCTAAAGCCGTTGAGCACCGCGCCGAGCTCGGCATAGTCCGCCGACGAGTCTGCAGGCACAGGTCAGACGGCAGCTAGTGCAGCACGTATCGCTCGACACTCAGGCTCGCCACTCACCACCCCAGCGCTTGATGATCCGGCGGTTGCCTTTCTCCAGCGGCCCCGCCACATGCGCCGTCCACCGGTTCGTGAACGCCTCCGAGTCGGCAAAGCGCGCATTCGGCACACGCAGCGGCGTCGCGGCGCCCGGGAGCGGCAGCGCAGCGTACGCGCGGCTCGCCTGCGGGTCGGCGGGCGAGCGGACGGGCGCGCGTAGCGACGACTTCGGCAGGTCCGAGAGCGGCGGCGAGGTGCTGATGTCGTGCTGTGCGAGCGGGTCAGCCACACGCAGCACATCGCCTCACACAGCACCTACCCAGCTCTCGCGGCCGTCGCAGAAGCGCCGCAGCAGGTCCTCCTTGCCCAGCACCGGGTCCGTCGCACAGCGCTCCAGGAAGCTACCGAGCAGCCGCCGGCGCCGCGCAATGATCGCGGCGTCCTCCTTGGCGCGCGCCTGCTTCGCCGCATAGTCGCCGATGGAGTGCTTCGGCGGCAGCGGCGGCACGAGGCGCGTGGGGTGCAGCGCAATGAGCGCCGTGCGCAGCGCCTCAAACTCCGAGTAGCGCCGCTTCGACGAGAGGCCGAGCGCGGGCAGCGAGATGTGGTACACGATAAACGTCGACGGCCCGCCGTCCGACGACTTGAGCGCGTCGACGATGCGGATGTGGCCGTGTGCACCGGCCGGCAGCGACGGCTGGGCATGGATCAGCGAAAAAAAGCATACATCCGGCGCTGGCGCACTCACCCGTGCCGACTTGCGCCGCTGGTCCGGCGGCAGCGACGCCGACGAGCCGGCCAGGGCAGGGGGCGCCTCTGCGTCGTCGTCGGCGGTGCCGCTACTCCACGCCGGCGGCTCCGACGCAATCTGCTCAAAGCCCTCATCATCGCTGCGCACCGCCGCAGCTTCAGGCCGCAGCGACGGCGGCACCTCGTACGCACTGCCGCCCCACTGCACGGCGGCGTCCTCGGCCGTGTCATCTCGCGGCGACGCGGGCCCCGAGGGCGGCAGCGCCGGCACGGGCTTGTCGGACGCGGACGGCGCGGCGCCGTCGGCGTCGCTGTGCGCTGGCGATGCGGCACCGCTGGCAGAGTGCAGGAATGGGTCGGGCGGGCCCGACGGCGGCGAGGACATGGCGCGAGAGGGAGCGGTGAGGGAGCGGTGCAGGTGGAGGGGACGCAGGCGCGGCGCGGCGCCTCGGCGCGATGGCAGCAGGGCCCGGCGCGCCACGATGTTGCGGCACGGCCCAGCCGCCGCTGACTGCGCGCGCAGCATGCTGGCCACAGCTCACAGGTCGAGCGATGGCTGCGCATCCACTGTGCGTCCACAGCCGCGAAATTGCAGGCAGACTGACGAGACTGCAAACACAAAGCCTGGCTTAAGCCAGCGGCAGGCCAGCGCTGGGAAGGCGACGGCAAGAAGCACGGCCGGCCCGGCCACGGCGCACGGATCGCCAAGGCGCTGTGCTCCCACGCACCGAGCATGGTGTGGGGCCTCGTGGACAAGACAAAGACGCCCGGCTGCGCATCGTCCGGCGCTCTGCACACCACCACCACACCCCCGCTGCCGCCATGCCCGTCGCCTTCATCCTCACGCCCGCCAGCCTGGCGCACAGCGCCCTCTTCGCCGGCTACTACTCTTACCTCAACGCCAATGTCATCTGTGCGTGGCGCGCCGGTGCCGTGGTGGCCGGCGAGCTCGAGTCGGCGGATCGCTTGCACCAGGGCCCATACTGGGGGCTTCAGCGAGGATGAGCGCCATGGCCTCGTCGGCGGATCGCTTGCATCAGGGCCCATACTGGGGGCTGCAGCGAGGATGAGCGCCATGGCCTCATCTGCTCCTCGCTGCACGCCGCGCCCCTGCCGCCTGGCTGTGCCTCTCTTGCCGTACTGACATGCCCTCCGCAGCGCTGCGCCGTGCCTCGCAGACGGCGCTCGGCAGTGTGGTCAAGTCGAGCAACGCGCCGGCCAGAGACTCCGAGGCGCTGCAGCGCCGCCTCGTGCGAGCCGTGCGGGCACAGACAGACTTTGCGATGAGCACGCCGATTGCGGTGAGTGCGCGGCGAGGACAGCGTGCGAAGGAAGCGACGGGACGGGTCAGGCGCAACGAGGAGCAGAGTAGCGTCGCGAGAGACTGCCTAGCGGGTCAGACGCAGCGATGAGCAGAGCGTCGCGTGTGAATGGCCTTGCAATCTGCCCGCCTTGCACATTCGAGCCATGGCCCACACTGACGTCCCTCCCAAGCTCTTCTTCCTGACCATCTCCGAGCTCAACGGCGCGCCCACTGCACTCGTCCACGGCCTCGCGACGACGCTGCTGCTCGCGCGCGTGGCGGCGTCGCAGCTGACGCTCCTCGTGCCCGAGGAGCACGGCCTCAATGTGCGCGAGAACCGCATCGTCCATGCGTGGCGCGGCGGAGCAGTCACGCTTGGCAACCTTGCTGCTGTACGTCGCTCGGCCCTGACGCACGTACTCGCTGACTCACGCGCCCCTGAACCAGCTCACGGCGGCCGGATACAATGTGAGCTGCCTGGCCAAGCGATGCCGCGCATCTGCTGATTCTCGTCGCAGCTATACCTTGGCTGGGACGCGCTCCTGGCCTTTGCGGGCGTGCGGACGTGATGCATCAATGCCATTCATGCATCGGGTGCGGCGAGTGCAGGCGGCGGGTGCGAGTCGCCGAAGCTCAGGCGCGGCTGCTTGGCGATCCAGCTCTCGAGGGCGAGAGTCTCCTCGACGCGCGACAGGCCCACCTGTAGCGCCTTGGGCTCCACGCTGAACGTCAGGCGGTAGAAGCCTGGCTTCGGGTGGTGGTACTGGGCACCCGGCGCCACTGGGCACGGACGGGTAAGCAGTGACTCTGACTCAGTCGCTCGTGCCAACGCACCGAAGACCTTCTTCTCGATGAAGCGGCTCGTCAGCTCCGCCTCGCCCTTGGCCGTCTTGCCGGAGAAGCGCGAGAGGTCGATCAGCAGAAAGTGGCCCGCATTCGCAGGCGCAAGCGGAATGCCGTGGTGCGCAGCCCACGCCGCCACGTAGTTGAATGCGGCAGCGAGACGCCGGCGCTGCTCGGCGAGGAACCAGAGGCAGTACTCGCCTGTATCAGGGCGTCAGTAGGCGAGCGGCACGGAGGACACATTGCACGCACGATCCTCGAGCAGCGTGAACCACAGATTGCCCGCCGGCGACGACGCCTGCGCCATGAGGCCAAGGGCAGTCATCGCCGCGATGGCCTCAGGGTTGCCCTGTGAGATGAAAACGCCCAGACGGAAGCCCTGCAGAGGCAGTGCGTCAGCGCAAGCGTGCACTCCTGCCGCGCTTCGCCTACATTGATGCTGAAGTCCTTGCTGGCCGACGTGACAACGTGCAGCTTGGACAGCGGCAGGCCGGCCTCCTTCTGCAGGTCCATGGAGAGCACCGAGTGGAACTGCGGCGGGTCGGGCACGGCACGCGTGCGGAAGCACGAGCGTGCGTAGATCTCGTCCGACACGAGATGCAGGTCGTGCTTGGCCGCAAAGCGCGCGAGCGCCACGATGCTGTGAGCAGCAGGGTGAGCACGGCAGCTGCGTAGACCATCCCCCTCACGCACTGCTCGCGAGGATAGATGCAGCCGGTGGGATTCTGCGAGCGAGTCAGCGAGGTGCGGCTTCACAGTCCGCCGATACGCACATGCGGGTTGCAGAGCAGCAGCATGCGCACGGTCGTGCCCGCCCTCCTGGCCTGCTGCAGGGCGGTCTCATACTTCTCCACCAGCTGCGCCGCCGTGAGCGTCTCGGCGGGCGACGTCGGCACCTCGACGATGGTCGCATCGGCGCGGACAGTAAAGTCGTTGAAGAACGCGCTGTCAGGCATTCCCATCAGCTGGGCCTGCCACACGCATCACAGCAGGCTCACTTGTACGCGGGCGTCGAGAGCAGGATGCCCTCCTGCTTCGCACACAGGACCCACGCGACGGCGTCGAGGATGCCCGTCGCGCCCGAGCCGACGACGGTGTGCTTCTCCTTGACGGCGTGAATCAGGCGAGGTGCTTCGTGCGGACCCTCGTGCGGCTCCAGTCCGTCGGGCACCTCGTTGTACAGGCCGGCGAGGGCGTCTGGGGTGCGCAGTGTGAGTCACTGCGCAAGCGTGCCGCGGATCAGCGCACCGCACCGAGCAGGCGGGCCGAGGCAAAGACGCGGTTGGCGTACTGCGGCCAGCGTCAGTGAGGCGGCTGTGAGGCACATTGCGCTTGCACTGACGGTCATCTCGGGCGCACTGAGGTGCAGGCGGCCCGGCTTGTTGAAGTACTGCGGCGCGGCATCAGCGTCGCTCTCGGCCCTCGGCCGGACGTCGCGCTATGCCCTCTCCACACGCACCTCGAGCAGCTCGGTGCGCAGCAGCGAGTTGTCGGCGACGCCGAGCACGACGATGCCGTCGGGGTTGCTGTCGGCGTCGTACTGGTCCTGGAACACCTTGAGGATGGCTTGCATCTCGGGGCCAAACGAGGCGGCATTGCGCGCGCCGCGGGGCGAGAGGTTGTGCGGGCCTGACGCCTGCACAGACTCTGCGCTGGACGGGCCTTTGCGCGCATCCTTCTCGCGCGTGAGGCATGCCGAGAGGAGGACGCCCATGGTGAGGCGCAAGGCGAGCTGGCGCTGCGGCGGTGGTGGTCGGAGCCAAGGTGGAGGCACACCGTGAGCGGCGCGAGGTGCAGCGGCGAGCTCGAGGCGCGGCGCGGCGCCGCGCACGGACATCGCTTGCGCCGTGCTCCTGTCCGGGCCTGCCTCTGCTCCACCACCATCCGCCTCGCACCACATCCGTCCGTACCCGCACCGCGACGGCTGCGCAGGCCGGCACCGCCCTGCAGCATGCCGGCCGCTGCCGCAAGCGCCGCTCCCGCCACGCCCATGTCGGCGCCGCAGCTGCAGCGTGCCCTTGCCGAGGCGCAGGACGAGCTACTCGCCGGCTCAGGCGCCGCCGCGCTGCGCCCCGCACGCAACGCCGACGCCACGACCGGCACGCTCGCCGCCGTCACGCGTGCCGGCAGCCGCCTGGAGCGCATCGTCGACGCCGCACCGGCCGTAGGCAGTGCTGCGCCGTCGCCCTTGCCGCGCGTCCCCAAGAGCGGCGCCCTGCCTGACGACGACGACGAGCACGACGCTCTGCCGGCGTCGCGGCTGCGTCTGGCGCCCTCGGTGCTGCGCACAGCCGCGCCGCATGCCCGGCATCGCGCCTCATCGGCCGCCTCCTCTGCGTCAGGCTCGTCGACGCCGTCCTCGCCGCGCTCGCCGCTCTCGCCTGGCCTCGCATCGCCGCCGCCGCAGTGGGCCACGGCGCTGTCGTGGTCGCCGCCGCGCGGGCCCTCGCCGGCACCGGGAGCGCCGTCGGACGCATCGCCGCGCGAGCTGCCGGGCATCGCCGCTGCGCGTGCCCTGCTGGGTGAAGCACCCGCCCGGCCGCGCTGGCGGCCCACCGCCGCCTTGCTGGCGTGTGCAGAGCGCGGCACCACTGCGCACGGCGAAGCATCGTTGCCAGGCACAGCCAGGCTAGACACGCACGGCACCGCGTCGCGCTCCGCCACGCCGTCGTTCTTCCTCCAGTCGTTCCCCGACAATGAAGACTGCCATGCGGAGGCGACGCACCATGCGCTGCCGCTCTTCTTCGACTCTAGCGCCGAGCCGTCGCCCTCGCTGTCCGCCGGTCTGCTCTCGTCCAGCCCGGCTTCGTCTACGCAGCGCCGCAGCGCGCTGGCATCGCCGCGGCTGCCCACGACGGCAAGCGCGAGCCCTGCCCTGCTCAGCAAGTCCACTGCACCAAGTGCACTGTCTTCCACATCGGCAACAGTCAGGCTGCACGGCAACGCGCGCAGTGCGCGGGAGTACGGCGATGTAGGCCCTGCCGACGAGATTGAAGATAGCTTCACACGTGCGCGCTCTGCGCGACGCGACGACGGGAGCTCCGACGAGTCGCTTGCAGAGCTTGCGCCCGAGATTGCTGCGCGTCCCCGCCTGAGGCGGTCTGCGTCTGGCTCCTCGAACCGCTCGTGGCAGTCGGGCACCTCGGTTGGGAGCGCCGAAGTCCAGTCACCCTCGCGCTCGTCGGCGTCTGAGCGACAAGCACCAGCAGAAGCCAGCATCTCGCCGGCGCCCAACGGGCAGACGCACGGCCGCTTCGCTCGGGACGTGCACTGCATCGGCTGGGTGGAGATCGGAGGCAAGGCAAAGGGCCACGTCGAGTACGAGATACGGGTGCTCACAAAGTCGGTAAGTGCCCTGACGCGGCAAGCCGGAAGCGGTGGCTCAACACAGCGCGCCGGTCGAGCCTGCACTGACGCGCCTCGCTCAGGGAACAACGGTGACCGTCTTCCGCCGCTTCTCGTCCTTCGTCGCCCTGCGAAAAGCGCTGGGCAAGTCGCGGCCCGTGAGTCATGCTTGCACCGCGCGAGGCGCTCTGCTGACGCTGCGACAGGCCCATGCCTCGGCCCTGCCGGCTCTGCACACGCGCCACAACGTGCTGCAGAAGTACTCGCCCGCGCTGCTGCAGGAGAGGCGGGCAATCCTCGAGCGCTGGCTCAGGGGCGTGATGCTCGACCGGCGGTGGGGCGGCGCCACAGTCGTGCGCGAGTGGCTGCTACAATGACATTAACCCTGCTCCTCCTCACCACACCAGCACCGGCTTGATCGTCGTGCCGGCCTTGGCGTCCTTGAGCGCCTGCGCCATGTTCTCGGGCTTGTACTCCTGCACGAGATGCTGCATCCACGGCGACTGCTTGTGCAGCTTGAGCAGCAGCGGCAGAATGATGAGCGGGTCGCTGTCGCCCATCATCACCTGGAAGAGGTCAGCTCGGCTTCCGACTGACACAGCGCGCGGACTCACTCCGCGGATCGTTTGCTGGTTGTTCAGCAGGTTGAACACGTCCACCGGGATGCTCGAGCCGGGCGCCGGGGCGCCGACGATGGCGAGCCGGCCGCGGTGCCCCAGTGCCTTGATGCCCGTCTCCACGCAGGCCGGCACGCCGCTCGCCTCGACGACCATCGTCGCGCCCGTGCCGCCGTGCGACAGCTCGCGCACCTTGGCGGCCACCTCGTCGGACGAGAGGCCGGCGCTGTTGATCGTGTGTGTCGCGCCGAGCTTGGTCGCGAGTGCGAGGCGCGCGTCGTCAATGTCGACCGCGATGACGACGGGAATCTGCTTGGAGGCGACCTGCAGAAAAGCATCAGACACGGCCACGCGCTGCGCTACAGCGTGACTGACCTTGGACGCAAACACAAGGCTGCCAGCACCCACGCAGCCAATGCCGAACACGGCCAGGGTCTGCGGCGTGGCGTCCGCCTCGACGCCGTCGCGCTGCAGCGTCTCGCCATTGAGCGACATGAGGCTGCGCAGCTGCTCAAACGAGCGCGGCGTGTGGCTTGGCATGAGCGAGAGCGCCGTGCTGAAGCCCGTGATGATGCCGCAGCCAAACGCAGTGACGGGCGGCAGCGCCGTGTCGGCATCGACCTTGACGAGCGACTGAAAGTGGCACGGCATGTGGCTGGCAAACGACGACTGGCCAAAGAAGCCAACGACGACGTCGACGCCGCTGTCGAGCTTGATCGTCTGCTGCTGCATGCGCTCGTCGTAGCAGGCGAGGTTCTTCGGCGTAAAGACGTGGCAGCCGCTGAGCTGGCCGGCCTTGCAGAAGGAGCACGCCTGGCAGCGCGTAAAGGAGGCCATGACCTTGTCGCCGACCTGCAGCGGGCCCGCGTAGTCGGCCGGCAGCCACTCGACGATGCCGCTGCCCTCGTGGCCGAACACGGCGGGCGAGGGGATCATCGGCCCAAAGAGGCCGCTCCACGCCGAAATGTCGGTGTGGCAGACTGGGCAGAGCGTCAGCAGCAGGCTCAGCAGCACGACCACAGCAGCTACGCACTGCCCGAAGCGATGAAGCGCACAAGCGCCTGGCCGGCAGGGATGTTGTCGGTGTTGATGGTGAAATTCTCAAGCACAAAGGGCTCTGCCGGAGCGGGCGCGACGAGCGCACGGGCCTTGAACGAGGGCATGGCGTAGTGACGAGGGGGTCAGATGGGGACGGCGAGCGGCTGCGTGGAGCGGCACGGCCACGCCTTATGAGGCTTTGGCGTCGGTGGAGCGATGCAAGCTGTGGACCGTGCGAGCCGGCATGTGCGCTGCCGGCGCTGCGGCGCAGCGAGGCAATGCGGGGTGCAGACAAGATGGCAGCATCAGGGCAGGGTGAAGAGGAGCTAGCAGCACGCGGCACCTGGGCACTGCTGCCGTTGCAAGCGAGCTGCAATGCGCAGTGCGGGGCATCGCTGTGCGTTGCGCCGGGTGGAGTGGCTGTGGCTGCTGCCACGCTTGTGCAGCGGCAGGCGGCAGCACAGCGGAGCACAAGGCAGCCCCGGCGTGCACACGACACCACCGCGACTGCGGCCGTCGGGCTGTCATCAAAGCGTGCAGATGCAGCGCAGTAAGAGTCGCTCAGGCAGCACAAGCGCCGTCAGGGCACGCTGCCCTCCTTCCCCGCTCCGGCGCCGGCACGCGGCTCGGCCTTGTCGCCGGCTGAGCGGAGTGTGGCGCTTGTGCCGTGCTCCCACGCCCGCCGTGCGGGGCTGTGGCCGGCTCGAGTGCAGCCGGACGTGCAGAGCGCGCTCTGCCGTGAGCCGGCTGCGACCTGGACATGCGGCGTCGCGCCACATCGCCTCCGTCGGGGCACATCCGCTCCGCTGCGCCAGGCTTGAGTCTGCGCTGAGCGTGTGCATCGTGCTGCTGCAGATCGCTGTGTACCTGCACTGTCGGACGGCTGTGCCTGCAAAGGGCGATGGAGGCGCGTTGTGCCGGCGCCGGGCGGGCAGCCTGTTGGACCGGCTATGGCGCGCGAGGCCGGACCCTCGCCTTCCAGCCGGTCGAGCATGCTCGTCCCCGGACACGGTCCGTGCGTCGTTGTTGGGCAGGACGGACCCTCGCCGCCGCCATAAAAGCAGCCATGCAGCCCCTGCCGGCTCTGCGCTGCCCATCGCATCGCCCGACACGCAGCACCAAGCGCACGTCTGGCACTGGCCTTGCCGCAGCAGCGCACGAACAGCAGCGCCCGGCGTCCGACGACGAACTCGACGCGCACAACGACGCCACAAGCCGGTGCTCTGCACACACAGCATGCCCGCTGTGCTCGGCCTGAGCGCAGCCGACGCGGCCGCTGCCGCGGCGCTGGCGCTCGCCTCGCACTTCATCTTTGCACGCATCGAGCTGTGGCCGGCACGCCTCTTTCCCGCCTGGGCGGCGCTGTACTCGGGCAGCGTGCTGCTCGTGCGCCACACGCGCGCACCCCTCGCCCTCTCGGCGGCGCTGGGCCTCGTCGCCCGTGGCGCCGTGGTGTACGTGGCGACGCTGCTGCTGTCGATCGGCGTGTACCGCGTCCTGTTCCACCGCTGCTGCGCCTTTCCGGGACCTACGTCGTGTGCTCTGTCCAAGGTGCGTCGTGTACATGGCGCCGCTGACGACACTGGCTCACGGCAGCCCTGTCGCAGTGGGCCACGGTGCCAGTCGATGCCGCCGGGCAGCGCGCCCGCTACGTGCAGCGCCTGCACTCGCAGTACGGCGACATTGTGCGGACCGGCCCGCGCGAGCTGTCCATCAACGACCCGAGTGTCATCGCGGCGACGTGTGGCGCACAGTCAAAGTGCTCCAAGGGCCCGTGGTACGCGGGCGCCACGGCGGGCAAGGGACGCCGCTCGCGCAGCCTGCACACGACCACCATCAAGGCCGACCACGCCGCCCGCCGCCGCATCTGGGACGGCGGCTTCAATGCCCGCTCGCTGCGCTCGTACGAGCCGTCGCTCCTCGCCCTCTCGCGCCTGCTTGTTGAGCGCATGGGCGAGAGCGCGGCGCGCGGCGAGAAGGTCGAGGTCGACGAGTGGGCGGCGTACTACGGCTTCGACGTCATGGGCCAGGTGGGCTTCAGCTCGAGCTTCGAGTGCGTGGAGAACGGCAAGCTGTCGGAGGGCGTGCAGGTAGGTGGTGCAAGCGACTCCGCCTTGTGGCGCTGCTGCTGACACCTCTGCACAGCTCCTGCAGGACGCCATGGCGGCCATCCAGACGCTCTCCAACGTTCCCTACCTCGGCGAGATTGCGCGCTACCTGCCCGTGCGTTCTGTCCCTCGCACTTGCAGCCACACCACTCACGGCTGCTGCTGCAGAGCCCGATCGTCAAGCTCGAGGACTGGGTCGCCGGGTCGCTGCGCAGGCGCATGGACGATCCCAGCGCCGGTCCCGATGTGTTCAAGCATCTGCTCGAGGTCGACCAGGAGTCCGGCTGGAAGCACAACTGGGAGGAGCTGCGGAGCGACGCAATGGTAAGCGCTGCCGCATGTGTCCTCTGCCCCATCTGACCGGTCCCCGCAGCTGCAGGTGGTTGCCGGCAGCGACACCGCATCGACGACGCTCGCAGTGTCCTTCTACTACCTCCTCACGCACGACAAGGCGATGGAGGCGCTACGCAAGGAGCTGCACCACGTCTTCAAAGGTGGGTCGGCGCCGAGTTGCAGCCTGTCCGGCTTCAGCTCACGCAGGCCTTCGCAGGGGCTGAGCCCGACAACTTCGACGCGCTTGCCAAGGAGTGCCGCTTCCTCAACGCGGTGATCAACGAGAGCCTGCGGCTGTGGCCTCCGGTCGCCTCCGGCCTGCAGCGCGTCACGCCTGCCGAGGGCCTCACGCTCAGCGTCGCCGGCAAGCAGCTCGTCGTGCCCGGCGACGTGATCGTCACGACGCCGACATTCCTGATGCAGCGTGACCCGAGGAACTTTGCGCCGCACCCCGAGGCGTTCAGGCCGGAGCGCTGGCTCGCGCCCGAGCACGAGGAGAACTTCAACCTCAAGGCGTTCAACCCGTTCAGCTACGGCCCCGAGTCATGCATCGGCAGGCACCTGGCCTTCATGGAGGTGTGTGAGCACCGGTCTCGCCCCCAGACGACGCTCACACGATGCTGCTAGATCCGCATCGCGGTCGCACAGGTCGTCCATGCCTACGACATGGAGCTCCTCCCAGAGTTCTCGGCCGAGGCGTTCGAGGCGGGCATCGTCGACTTCTTCACGGCAGGACGGAAGAAGAAGCTGCCCATCAAGCTGACGCCACGGCGCTAGCGACGGAGCGGCAGAAGCTGCGTCTGCGTCGGCTCTGTAGAAGAGCCTGTGCGCTGCGTGAAAATGCACTTACCGTGTCCTCGATCCTGCCTTCGTGATGTTCCTGTTGTGGACCCAATCCCCGTGACCTCCGCGGCGCTTTGTCCATAGCCTGGCGCTGTGGTGAACGCCACGAATGCCGACCCGCTGTCAATGCGGCGGGATCTGCTCGGGAAGATCCCGCTCGTCTGCATTGCCCGGCCGTCTGCCGCAGCCACGGCCCGCTTGCCCGCTCTCGGCTGACCGAAAGCCTCCGCACATCCAAACCTGCCACTCCCCTCCTGCTGGCACGTCTGCGCTCTACGACTTTGCCGGCGTGCCTGCCTGCCTGCCTCTTCTTATGAACCTGTCCCATTATCTACCGGCTGCCCGGCTGCGAGCTGCCAGAGTCCCTTCGCAGCGCGTCTGTCTACTCCTCCTCATCATCGAACTGGCTGATCGCCTCGCGCTCCCGCTGCGGCACTGGAGGGGCAAGAATGCGGTCAGCCTAACGGCTCGGGAACCTACATTGCCGGACTGTACGTCCGCGATGATGCGGCGACCTGGACGCCGCAGCAACAGGACGGCAAGTAGCGCAGAGCGACGCTCCTGCCGCCGGCGCAATCGGCTCGCTCCGCCCTGCTGGCATACACTCACGTGGGTATGTGGTGGGGATGCGTTCGGTCGGCTGCCAGCCGTATGCGCGCCGGATCGGCGGCACGGCGACGACAGCGACGGGGCCTGAGGCGCGCGCAGAGGGGTCAGCATGCGGCAGCGATGGGCGACAGCTGCGCGACGCACCGGCGGCGCCGATGAGCAGGCTGTAGAAGACGACGGGCTGCTCGTGTGCCGAGCGTTGCTGCAGGGGCGGCGTGAGGCGTCAGCAATGCGCGGGACAGCGACGAACACACTCGGCTGCTGCGCGCGGCCATCGCCTGATGCCTTGGCTGCGAGGGCAAGCCGAGAGCAGCAGGACGAGCGCGCAGCGAGGACGAGGGCGCACTGTCCAGCGTGCCCGGAGCCCAGCCTCTGGCGCAGCGCGCGTGCTTCTGCGGAGTCGGCACGCACCAGGTAGCGCCACGTGCCGCGCAGCGGGTTTGCGGAGAAGATCGAGGCCATTGCGGGGGAGAGACGGGGGGTCGCGGAGGTGGGTCGCGAAGGGGCGCGGGCGCCCGAGCGCGACGACGACGGCGGCGGCCGCGCGCGCCAGTGACTATAGCGGGCAAGTGTATTCGCCATTACAACTGCAGCTCGCGCGTCACGTGCGGCGTTGCCTTGGTCCACCTCAGCTGCCCCTGCCTCTGCCCTTGCTCCTCGCCTGAGCCGCTGCGATAGGAGGAGGAGTGCAGCTGAAGATGCAGATGGCAGCAGCGGCTGGTGAAGCTGTCGCACGCGGCAAGCAGGACCGAGGCAGGCTCGCGCGCTTGCGCGTTTGGCGGGCCTGGCCTGGCGCGCGTGCTTGGCGGGCGTGGCAGCCAGGGGCCCTGCGGCCTCACGATGGTGGTGGGTCACCAAGGCGAGGCTGAGGAGCAGAACATGAGCGCTGGCACGGCGCGCCTCTATGTGTGCTGGCTCGGGCAGCCGAGATGGAGCTCATCAGCGATGACGGCGCGCCGTGTCGGTTGCGGTGCGGCGAGGCTCCAAGCGTCGCGCGGCGGCGGCGACGCAGATGCAGCGGAGCCGCGCGCCTTGGCCGCGCTGCCGTTGCGCGCCCCGCAGCTGAGGCCTCTTGCGTCCCAACCCCCACACCGAAACGCCGCATCCCCACTCGCCCGCTCATCACCAGCACCGCCAGCGCTCTACCGCAGCAGCAGCACCTCTCTGGCGCGTGCCCTCGGCCTCGGCGCCCCTTCGCCCCCCGCAGCTGTGCGCTGCCGCACTCCGCGTCCGCGCCGCCCTCGCCCTCGCCCTAGCTGCGCTTGCCGCGCCCACCCGCTGCCCCGCATGTCGTCGCCGCCGTCGCCGTCGCCGCTCTCGCGGCTCATCCTCGACCTGCGCGGCCAGCGCTTCCACCTCGAGCGCGACACGCTCATGACGCTGCCCGAGAGCGTGCTCCTCTGCCTCTTCCCCAATGGCCTCGTGCTCAGCCGCCAGCAGGGCCGCTACGAGAGTGACGACGAGGGCGAGGGTGCCGAGGCCGAGGACGAGGAGGATGTGTACCTGGTGGACGTGAGTTGCAGTGGCTGCAGCGTGCGCACACGCCGCACGCGCATGGGCTCGAGCGATGGCGGTGCGGGTGCGGGCTCCCGGCAGATGGTCGCCGAGGCACGGTGCGCGTCGATTCGCGTGCAGACTGTGCATGCCGGGTGCAGGCTTTGCGCAGACGTGGGCGCTGTCGTGGGCCGGCTGGGTTGAATCGCGGCTTGCAATGCGGCGCTTGGCAGGCGCGGCACTACATCGTCGACGCACCGTGAAGCAGCGAGCGGATCCTTCGCGCTGCGTCACTCTGCCCCGCCAGCTTGTATGTCACACTCGCTCACTCTCTCGCCTCACAGTTCGACCCGACATGCCTGCGCTACGTGCTGACGTTCTTCAAGTCGGCGCGCGATGACTTCTACGGCGTCGACACGCCGTCGCGGCGCTCCGTGCTCGGCGCCTCGCACCCGTCGGCCGGCGGCGTCGACGACTCGTTCAGCAGCGCCAACGGCGCGCCGGGCAACCCGCTGCTGTCGAAGCAGGCCGTGATTGTGCTGCGCGAGGAGCTCGAGTTCTTTGCCATTCCGCCGCGCAAGGCGCGCGCCGGCGAGGCCAAGGGCGACGAGGAGAAGAGCGCGCTCGAGCTGCGCGCGCTCAAGGCGCGCTGCGGCGAGGCGCTCATCAGCCGGCGCTCCATCTTCACGGCGCTGCAGCGCAACGTGTCCAAAGAGAACAACATGGCCGAACAACACCTGATCGACATGCTGTGCATGTCGGGCTTCGAGCGCGACGACAGCTGGGGCTTCCGCGCCGTCGAGCCGAGCCGGTGCTGCATCACGAGCATCGCGCTCGTGCTGCTCAAGACGGGCATCAGCGTCAAGGACGACGGCGGCGAGATTGCCATTGACCAGCAGCAGCTGGCGACGGCTCAGAAGCTGCTGCTCTTCTGGCGGAAGCCTGCGGTGAGTGGCGCTGCGGCAAATGTGCGCTGCAGCAGTGCACGTCGCACAGCGCACTTACGTCGGCATCCGCCTGCTACTTGCACTCTCGGGCGTGCGCTGACTCGCCTTGCTCACCACAGCGCAAGTGCTGGTGGGACGGTGTCGATGTCGTGCTGCCCGTCACCTCGCCGGCAGCCGCAGCCAGCCCGCCGTCGCCGCCCGCCGCCCTGCTGTCCACGCTGCCCGCCGCCGAGGCCGAGCTGCTCAAGGACGGCAAGGGCGAGGTGGTGCGCGTGTGGGCGCGGCGCGTCTGGACCCTCGAGCTCAGTCTGGTGAGACCGGCCCGTGAGCCTGCGGCAGCCGGGCGCTGTGCTGACTGGCCTCATCCGACAGATCTAATCCGCACCGTCCAGGCGTTTGCCGCTGTCCGGCCGCCTGCGCGCTCCACATTCGCTCCTGCACCGCCCATCATCTTCGCTCCTTCCACGTTCTCTCTCCCACTCGCGTACTCGAGTGCCTGCCGTTCTGCTCCGCTGCGCCGCGCACATCTCTCCACCCAGCACCCCCACAGCACACACGCCGGCGCAATGTGCATGCTCTATACCCACCCTCTGCTGTGCTATTCCGTGCGAGTGCGATGCCGAGGCCTGCAGGCGTCATCGCAAGTCAGGGGCCACATTTGGGCAGCGTGACCCGTGCACTTTGGCGCTGAACTCGAGCTTGGCAGCGCGGCGCCGCGCGAAGGCCGTCACGCGCGCAGTCCAGGTCGCGTGCCTCTGCGCATCACTCCCTCTCACCACCACCACCTCCCACCCGTGCATCTCGCCGCTCCGCCCCACGCACTGCATTCTCGCCGCCCAGCAGCTCTGCCGCCGCCAGCCAGACGCCCACCGCCGTGCGCCCACAGCGCTGCCCTGCGGCTGCGTCTGCCGCGAGCCGCTGAGCCTCCACTTGGAGGCAGCAGCAAGCATGGCGGAGCGCTACGGCGGCGCGTACGACGGGCCACGCCACTCTAGCTACGGGGAGGGCAGCGACGCAAGAGAGTACGGCTACGGCAGAGAGCGCGCCTTTGACAGCGGACGCGGCTACGACAGGGGCTACGGCGCCCAGCACTACGCAGACGAGCGGGCTCGCGATCCGCGCAAGCTCGTCGCGTACGAAGACGACCGTGCGGGCGACCACTACCGGCCGGAGCATCGGCACGCCTCGTCTCGCTATGAGCGAGCCGACGATGCACGCGACGCTGTCGGCTCTGTCCGGCATCCGTCTGATCGCTACGGTCACGACTACTACGCGACGTCCTGGCAGTACGAGCGGCGCGACGAGGAGCGCTACTCTGCTTGGCGCGGCGGGCAGGGCCGCAGCCAGGCAGAGGAGCACGACGGCGCAGCGTTCCGGCCCGAGTCGTCGAGGGCGCAGCACTACCGCCCGCATGAGCATGACTGGCAGCATGCAGAAGCTGTGCGGGAGCCGGCCTCCGGACGAGCGCAGGCGCGCCCGCGGGCGGGCGCCCAGATGCGCCTGGTGGCGCTCGCCTCCGATGTGCTGCCTCATGGACAGCGCATCGCCATTGTCGACTCAAGAGACGAAGGTGTCAGCATCGTGAGTACGCACTCGTGCCTTACAAGTCCTCTGTCGCCGCGTCTCTTCGACGGACGCGCAGCTGAGCAAGCGCAGCACGGCATGCTTGTCGTTAGCCAGCGGCTCTCTGATGAGCCGCAATCGGATAGAGGCGGACCGGCATCGCCATCACGCTACACAGTGCCAGAGCGCTGACCATCCTCACCGGCAGGGGCGCGATCGAGCATTCTCAGCCCGCATCAGACTGCCCGGTAGGAGCCGCCGGCCCGTGCTGCCGACTGCCACTGACGCGCCAGCTGCTACCCAGCGATGTCTGTGTCGAAGCACCATGCTAATCTGTTCTTTCTCGGCGACAACGGTGACAGCGATGACGCAGCGTGGGGCGTCACCGACGCGGGCTCGGTCCACGGCACCTTCCATCTCGCCGCAGCGTCCGCACCCGATGCCGACACCGCGGCCAAGATCTCTTCGAAGCGTTTCACGCGCCTGTCGGACCCCAAGAAGGCGAGCGCACCGAAGCAGCTTGCACATGGCGACTGGCTGCGCTGCGGCGCCACCACGTTCGAGGTGCACATCCACGGCGGCGCCGGCGCGCTGGCGTGCGAGCGATGCGCACTGGCTGCAGACGGCTCAAACGAGATCATCCTCTCGGCGGAAGCAGAGTCCGGGCACGCTGCTACTGCTTCCCGTCCCGCGGCAGCAGCGGCAAGCGTGAGCCTGCCTGGCGGCACAGCGAGCATGTCCCAAGCTCCGACAGTGGCAGGCGCTGCGAAACCTCGGGCGCAGATTGACCGCAAGATCGAGACGGAAGCGGTGCGGCGTGCGCGCATGCGCGAGATGCGCGAGATCTACCTCGGCGGCGGCACAGACGACGACGCCAAGCCTGCGGACGCCGGCGACGGGGCTGAAGATACGCAGGGCAAGCCGGCGTACATCGACCGCGCCGCTGAGCGCCGCGCCAAGCACCCGCGCGAGCCAGGACCGAAGCGCTGGAACCGCCGGCGAAGCGCATCACCACGGGCCGAGCCATCCAGGCCGGCGGCACGATCGACTCCGGGCGGTGCGGCGCAGTCGGCGCTGCCTCAGGCCGAGCCTGCCCGGGCAGTGCCGCTCGACGCCAACAACCGAGGCTTCCGCATGTTTGCTATGATGCAGCAGGGCGGCGCGACAGATGCTGGGTCGACAGCCGTCGCTGCCTCGTCGGCACCCGCCTCCTCGGCCCCCGAGGTGATCGCACGGGGCATCGAGGGGCGCGCCGGACTCGGCAGTGTGCGCCTGCGCGACGCCGAGGAGATCGGAGCCGCGGCGATGGGCGCTGCCTGGGCGCAGGGGGGCGCGTCGACTGGGCCAGGCTACAACAGCAAGGACGCGGTGCGCCGACGGTACGAGCAGTCGCTGGCGACCAAGCATGGCGGTAATTGAACGCGATCCGTCTGGCCACGGGCGGCTAGCGTGTCGTGAAAGGACCTCCAAGTCGCCTGCTGCCGGGCCATACCATGCCCAAGATGCGCGTGCAAGCTGCGGGGCGGCGGCCGTGTGGCAGAGCGAAATGGACATCCGTCCGGCGGCCGCACAGCATCGCAGACTGTCCGCAGTTGGAGCATACTTAGACCGGACACGCCGTACGGGTGTCGCCTTGCCAGCCCTTGGCGAAGAGCGAAGCAGCGAAGCGCATCGCGCAGCAGGCAGCATCAGTGCGTACGGCGGTTGCCTGAGTCTCAGCAGACAGAAAAGCTCAGGCACGCATGACGGCACCGGCAGCATGTGTAGCCGTGCACGGCGTGCGACCATCGTCCAAGGATGCTTGCGCCACATCAGCAGCTGCCGTCGGCGGCCAGCGTCTGCCGAGCGCCGTGAGCCGAGCAGCTGTGTGCCTTCTACGACGGACGCGACAGTGCTGGCTGATACACCCAGTCGCTAGCTGCAGCTGGCCTGCATTGCATCCGGCTCTCCGTGCTGCGTGCTCACCATTGCAGCCGCGAGTGCCGGCGGTCGGCCGTGCGGCTGCGATCTGGATGCCGCCGCCCAGCTGCAGCAGCGCGATGATCCAGACCACAGCAGCCATCGCCCTCGGCTGCAGGCGCTGACCCTCATTCCCCTGCTGCCTGCAATCGCCTCTGGGTCTGCTGCCGCACGCCGTTGCTGCGTCCCCGCTGGCGCAGCACCTTCATGCTTGTGCTCCATGCGGCGGCCGCTGCGCCGCAGAAGCGCCCGCCGCGCGGAGTATTTCCTCCGGGCTGGCGCTGCCAAACCTTAACCTAGTTCTCGCGAGCGGCACGGCGCCGGTGTGTTCGTCGAGGCCGCTGCGGCGCCGCGGAGCTGACACGGGCCTAACTTAGCGCATGATGCAGCACAGGCAGACGCGAGATGGCCAGGCGCGAAAACGAGATCTCGCGCCGCGCAGCAGCGATGCACGCTCAGAAGGACGGCCCTCCGTCGTCTCCTGGCCTTTTCGGCGCTCGCTGGGGATGCAAGCCGAACGGTGCGGTGTGCGCCAAGCTGCTGGCACCATGGCTGAGGCCTGGGCAGCGTGCGATATCTGCTCCGCCGTGTGCCTCCCGTCGGCTCTGCTGCTGGCGCTGCTGTGTGCTGGCGCCGTCGGACGCGGAGTTGGCGCACCACGCCGCCGGGCTCCCATGTCCGTGCCTGGCCGGCCTGCCGTGCGCCGCAGCATGCTCGGGACATGCTGGACCTTCTGCTGCAGGCAAATGAGCAATTTTGGCGCCGACCCAGGGCGCATCCGAGACGACGGAAGCTGCGTGCGAGGGGCGCAAAGTGGGAACTTTGGCGTGGTGCGGCGGAGCAGGGTCGCGGCTGCTCGCACGCAGCTCAGAGGCAGCGCACGCCGGCTGCACGCTCGCCAGGCCGGCGGCCGGGGATCCCTCCGCTCCGTGCGCTGCTGCACCGCGCTGCCCCTGTGCACGACAGCGCGTAGACAGCGCGCAGCCGAACAGCCACAGCGGATAGCCGCAGCGCTGCCTTCCAGCCACCACCGCCTCAGTGCAGCCACCAGCACCAGTCCCCGCGGCAGTGCAGCGGCTGCTGTCCCTCACGAGCGCCATCGCCGCCGTGGCCGCGCACTCGACGATACACCGCCGGCGTCCGTCACAGCACCCCAGCACTCGCCTGCACCACTCGCTGCCGTGCGACCACCACCTCGCATCGCCCAGACACACACTGCGCAGCACAGATCTGCACCGCCGCCGGCCTGGCCATTGCCCGCCGTTCGTCCACGCGGCCTGGTCGCTGCGCTGCATCCAGGCGAGTGCAGCACCGTCGCTGCTGCCTGGCGGCGCCGGCCGGCACGCGCTGCCTCGCCGCAGGGGACCGCGGGCACGAGGAGCGAGTGCGACACGACGCTCGTCTCGGGCTGGCTCCAGCAGCGCTGCTGAAACTGCCGGCGCGGGCGCCTGCTGGCACGCGCGGCCCGGTTGCGCTGAGGGTGGGCGCGGCGCGGCGCACAACGTTTCTGTGAGTGGTCTGCGCGCGATGTACGACGTGCGGGCTCGAGCCTGAGCGGTACAGCGGGCAGGCGCGTCCGGCATGGGCCTTGCGCCGTCTAGTCCGTTCAGGCACCTGTAAAAGGACTTGCATACAGATCGCAGCTGCGCAGGGCCTTCGCCGCCGCTGCGAGCGGCATCGTGCTCTCGTCTTGGAGCCACCTCGTTGCTCGCGCAGAAGCCACCTCGTTGCTCGCGTTGGATTTGACTGACCCGTCCGGCTGCACATAGGCATCGCAGTCGCGCGGCACCCTGAAACGCCGTGTGCTGCTCGGGGCCCAGCATGTCAGCCATCACCGAGGCAACCTTCTCGGGCTACATGTGAGTCCAGCCGTGCCTCTTCGTGCTTCTTCCCTTCCTGAGCCGAGTCGCCTCGCTGCAGCTCCAGCACGCACGATGCGCTGCTTGTGTTTGAGTGCGTGCGCCGCGGCATCATGCCCAAGGTGACGCGGCGCCTGCGCGACAACGAGCGGCATCTCATCCGCAGCGGCCACGTGTTCGTGTTCGACGAGCGCGAGAGCGGCATCAAGCGCTGGACCGACGGCCTGCTCTGGAGCCCGAGCCGCATCCTATACAACTTCCTCGTCTACCGGCAGATCGACACCAAGCTGCACATCGTCAAAGCACAGACAAACGAGCAGGCCAAGACAGCCTCTGCCTCGGCCAGCTCAGCGCGAGGCTCCGCACCTGCCAGTGTCGGGTCTTCTGCCTCCTCACCAACGCTTCCCGATCCGCTCGCGCTGGGTGTCGAACAGTCGAACGAGCCAAGGCGAAGAGTGCCGAGCCCTCCCGCGCTGCCCGATGCCCGGAGTGCAGGAGACGCTGCCGAGCTGGAGCGCAACCTCGTGGGCAGCCTCACGAATAGCTACCCGTTTGCAAAAGGAGGCCTCTGCAAAAAGGTGAGCTTGCCGTGCGCTGTCGATCGAGACCACTCCGCTCACCCCGACGCAGACGATCTCGCTGCAGGTCGAAGGCTCGACGCAGCACCTAGTGTCGTACTACAGTCTCGAAGACGTGCGCGCCGGCCGACTGCGCACTCCTGCGTCGCTCCCAGAAGTCAATGCTCTGCCCATCTCGCCCGTATTCCTGAGCAAGACCTCGTTCCGCTTCCCTCCCACAGTGATCGTGGGTCCGGACGGCGTGCCGCGCTACAGCCGCGACTCCGGCGCCAGCGACCCAGGGATGCGCGCCTCGGACGGAGCATCGAGCGGCGAGGCCACCTCTGGCAGCGAAGGGCGCAGTGCTCCATCGGCTCCCGCCGCAGCGCCCGTCGCCGCAAGGTGGTCTGCTCTGTCCAACCTGGGCATGAGCTCTTCGCGCAACACGAGCTCGCCAATGGTGGCGCAAGCCAGCCAGAGCTCCCCTGACGCACGCCAACGGCGCTCATCCGACGCGCCTCTGCGCACGCGGCGTGGCGGCGAGCGCTTCGAGCCGTACCCGAGTGCCCACGCTGCTGCTGCACCTTTCAGTCTCGAGGACGCCTTCTACCCTATGGCACCGAGCACTGCCATGCCTTGGACCAGCCAAGATCCTCCCGCAGCCCACGACCGAGCGGGCGCAAGCATGTCCCACGCCACACACGTGCACAGCAGCCTTGGCGCGCAGTCTCATCTGCCTGCGTCAGCGCCACTCCCGCCGTCGATACCGGCTGCCAGCTGGCAAGACTTTGCCGCGTCCCAGGCCGCATCACATGGCCCGTTCGCACATCAAACGACTCCATTCGCCGGCACGGTCGATCAGTACGGGGGCCTGCGGCACGGCGCGGACAGCCACACTGCGGGCGACTGGGACTGCT
The DNA here is from genome assembly GCF_003144115.1 of Tilletiopsis washingtonensis. Lineage (NCBI taxonomy): Eukaryota > Fungi > Basidiomycota > Exobasidiomycetes > Entylomatales > Tilletiopsis > Tilletiopsis washingtonensis. Next base: position 23,169 of record NW_020312023.1, read on the forward strand.
CGCGTCCCTCGACCGGCACGTCTAGCGCACACTCGTCGTCGTCGGCTGCGTACATGTTCGACGCGGTGTACCCGGGCAGCGCAGACCTGGGAGCGCCAGGTCCGCCAGCGCCTGCTCTGCACGGCCTCTTCGCGCTCAACGCGGCGCCGCCAGGTGCAGGCGGTGCATACCTGGGGTCCTCTCCTCCGCGCGTTGGCGCGCCGCTGCACGACCGACTGGCGGAGGGCATCGCCCAGCACAGCGCTTGGACGCCACCGCTCAGCATGGCCGCACGATTGGACAGCTCGGCATCGGGCGCGTATGCGCAGGCGCCAGAGTTCGGAGCGCCGACGGCGCAGTTTGGCGCAAGTGCGGCGCGCCGGATGCCCTCCCCGCCCAGCCTGTCGTCGGGCGTCCCGGCGCAGCGCCCAGCCGACAGTGGCGACTCACGCCAGTTCCAAGGCGGTCCGCAAAGCGCCGGCGACTTCCATGCCGTCTATCTCTCACGCCCGCCGATGCCTGCGCTAGACGCGGCCCCCTCACGCTTCACGAGTCACCAGCAATGAATGTCATCGGATCAGTGTTGCGGTGCAGCTTCGTCTGAGGCGTGCAGCCCGCGCGCAGCAGCTGTTGCTGCCGTCTGTGTTGTGTATGAAACCCTCCTGCTGTGCGACCTAATGGCGGAGCAGGATTGAGGAGGAGGGACGGCCGTCCAGACAGCTTGGGCGCGCGTCGTGCGGCGCGGCGCTGTCGGCCGAAGCACCCCGACGCGCCGTCCGCCGGCGCAAAAGTGCAGCGCCGCTGACCCAGCTCGGGCCGCGCCGCGCCTTCTTCCGTCCCATCCCGCCGCACCGCTCCTCACCTCGCCCCTGCGCACCGCCGCTCGCTCCTCTCCATGGTCCTGTCTGTGACCAGCCAGCGGGCGCTCGCGGCGCTGCGCTGCCGTGCGAGCCGCGCCACGCCGCTCGCGCCGGCGCTGCGCACCCTCAGCTGCGGCCGCGCCGCCCGCTCGGCGGCGCCCGTCGCCGCCTCGCCGTCCGCCAGCCACTCTGTCGCGCCCGGCATCGCGCCTCTCGAGCCCGGCCTCTCGCACGCAGCACCCGGCTCTGCGTACCTCGCCGCGCGCCAGCGTCAGGCCGACTGCCTCATGCGCTGGAACTGGCTCGAGTCGCCCGAGCAGCGCCAGGCGCTCGCCGTGCCCTTCGCCCGCCGCGCCGACTGCCCGGCATGGCTCGAGGAGGAGTACGAGACGGCGCGCTCCTACCGCTCCGCTCGCGCGCGTCTGTGGCTGCCGTCGTCTTCGGCCGCTGAGGACGCCACCGCGGCGGAGCAGACCGAGTACGTCGGCCGGCTGAAGGACACGTTCCGCCGCGTCGCAGAGCGGCATCCCGCCATGGACGGCGTCGCATTCGACGAGCACGACGCATGGCGTGCGCCGGGCCTGCAACAGACGCTCGACGAAGAGCTGATGCAGCACTGGCGCGAGCTGTCTGGGGAGGAGCGCCAGGCAAGCATCTTGCGGCTGCGCTTCGAGTGCATCCGCCGTCTCGGCTGGCGCGCTGGCTACACTGCGGGATACCCGCTTCGCCCCTACAGCTCCGCTGCCGTCCGTGAGGCGCGCAAGGTCCTCGTCAGCAAGACTGGCACAACCGAGAAGAGCGCCACGGCGCGTGAGGAGGCGCGCGAGCAGCTTGCTCAGGAAGACGAGGCAGCAGCGTGGAGAGCCTGGCAAGGCCTCTCCATTGATGCGCGTCTCGAAGAAGAGCGCGCCGCCTGGAGCCAGCGTGATCGCTCTCGCCTCTGGATCGACGACAGCTCGACTTCGCTGGTGCTCGGCGAGTCGGCGCCTCGCTGGTTCGCTCACGCACCGCGCGTGGGCATCCCGACGCTTCTGCCGACCGAGACGGTGCGTCTCGTGCGCAACTTTGTGCCCAAGGGCGGCAAGGCCGACCCGTGGAAGGCCTCGTTCCGCCTGCCTCTCGACATGTCGAAGCACGCTCTGGTCAACTACCTGCGCAGCATCTACGGCCTGCACGTCACGTGGGTGCGGACGCAAGTCTACCGCTCGCAGATCTCGCGCAGCCGCGTTGGCCGCGGCAAGACTGCCAAGGGCCAGCGCACGTGGAAGAAGGCCGAGGTCGGGCTGCTCGAGCCGTTCGTCTTCCCGGAGCTCACGCAGCAGTTCCGGCGGGAGAGCCTGATGCAGGAGGTGAGTCGCGTCTGCACGCCCTCTGCACACATGAGCTGATCGGGCGTCTGCGCGAACAGGAGATGAAGCTCGAGATGACACGCGTCTTCCTCAAGGCAACGGGCCACCGTCGCTGGCGCTCCGTGCGGCCAGCAGACCCGCTGCGCGTGGATATCGACGCTGCGGAGGCGCGGGCAGAGGCGGAGCGCCTGCAGGGTGGAGGAGCGGATGCAGTGGTGCCCAGCCAAAAGCCTGCGGCCAACGCACGGCCAGCACTTCTGGTGCGCTCCGGCGGCATCCAGACGAAGCGGCACAGCCGCATCCTCAAGCTGCTCAACGAGCAGCGCAAGGATCGCGACGCGCTCATCGAGAAGAAGGCGCAGGAGCTCAGCAAGCAGGCGTAGATGGCTCGGCGAGTCTGCAATGCGACGTGTTCCCTGTGATGGGCCGGGCTGCATGCCTGGAGGTGCGCGAGTCTGCGGCGTGTGTTACGCTGCGCTGCCGTCTTCTGTCCTTGTTCGGCCGCGCGGGAGCAGGCTGGCGCAGCCAGGCGGCCTCGCTGGGGTTTGGAGCACGGCTCGATTGCGACAGACGCACGCCTACTCCGGACCCTCGTGGGGAGGTTCCCTGAGCGCATCTTCCCCGACAGCCCAGACACTGCGCAGGTCGCCAGAGTCAGCGGGCGATGACTGCAGAGCGCTCGATTCACTCACCCTTCGATGCCCAAGTCAAAGTTGTAGCTGCCTCCACGCCGGGCACCGCGCTTGCCCAGCTCCTCGGGCGCGAGAAACTCGCCGTCCGGGCCCCAGTCATCTCCCTCGTCGACGACCTGCCGCTTGGACAGCGGCGACACGCCCTGGGCGCTCGTCTGGTTCGAAGAGGGCCGGGTCGGGCTCGACAGCACAGCTGAGATGCCGACGGTGCGGATCTTCTCGCGCATCATCTGGATCTGGGACGAAGCGACCTGGCCCGTGTTCGTGAGGGCGAAGTCTGAGAAGGGAATCTGGCAGGCGCGTCAGCGAGGGTGCAACCAAAGACCTTGATGGGATGACACTCACCACGACATCCTGCCACTCATTTGTCGGGTGCAGCCACAGGCGGTGCTGGAACAGGTCGCTGGTGACCGGGCCGTCGGTCTGCACGTTTACGAAGAACTTGGGCCCCGGCGGCTCGGGCTCGCGGAAGCCGATGCCGAGCGCGTGCAGCGCGCGCGTGTCGCGCACGTCGCTCGAGTCGGCTGCAGTGCCGAGCGCCGACGAGTGCGGCGATGCGGCAGCAAGACGGGCGGCCGCCGTCGCGAGAGAGGGCGAGGATACTGGGAGACGGTTGCGCACGCGCAGCAGCAGGAAGGGATACAGCGATGCGTCCCACGTCTGCGAACCGAAGAGCGTTGGTCGGTTCTGCAGTGCGTGTGTCAGGAAGACCTGGAGCAACGCGCAGAGCACCTCTGCAGCACCGCGCATGGCCCTTGCGCAGCACGCAGCTGCCCGGGCGACGGAACACGAGAGGCTAGATGACCTCGACCGAGGCTAGCTCGGCCGGTTTCGGCAGGAACGCAGGCGCGACACGGAGAGAAGTCCGGGGCACAGCCCCTCGATCGCGCATGCTCTCGCCACTGGGCTGGCAATGAGGAGCCACTGCCTACGCGTACCGAGCTCCTGAACACACATCACCCCGTCTGCACGAGCGTGCAGCTCACCTTGTTGCGGAAGCCAGCGTAGCCACTGCGCTCGATCCTGCCGCCGCGTGGGATCTGCGTGCTCAGTGTGCCGAAGAAGCGTCCGCGCCCGCCGTCGGCGGCGTCGAGGACGAGGCGGCAGCTGCTGAGGCCGCCGATGTCGGCGTCGGCGCCCGTGGCAAAGTGCGGCAGGTCCTCGGGCCGCTTGAGGGCGTAGAGCGGCAGCGCGCCGTGCGAGCGGGCCGTGGGCGCCACGTCCATGCGCACGGCGGCGCGCGTGGCCGAGACGGCGACGTCGAGCGAGCGGCTGAGCGCCGCCGCGAGCGAGTTGAGGTACGTCATCGAGTCGAGAGTGTGCGCCTGCCGCTGGCGATGCGCGCCAGGGGGGCGGGAGGCGTGGAGCGAGGAGAGGTGTGGAGGAGGTGGTGGTGTGCAGCAGTGCATGGCGTGGCTGCCGCGGCGCGGGTGCAGCAGCAGCGGCGCGCGCCGCTTACGAGCAGCTCGGCGCCGCCAGCAGCACCCCGGATCGCCGTCACCTGTGCCGGCAGCGCTGCTGGGCCCGTACAGGCTCGTGCGTCCAGCTGCCCGCGGCTGCGAATGCGACAGACAGCAGGTGCCCTCTGGCAAGACGAGACAGTCCCTCCTCTGCCAGCACATGCGTTGACCCGACTTCGGCGAGGGGTTGCGGTATGACTCGCGAAGGACCTCCACTTGCGTGCCCTGCTCCAAGGCGCCTCAGGCTCACGACGACGCTTACTATGAACGGATGGGTTGAGCCGGCAAGCGGTTGAAGCTGATGTGGTGGTACATGTGCTGTATGCTGATGGGGTGTATGAATGCGTTGAGACTCAGGTGACAGGGAAGCTTCGGGAGAGGCACTAGGGGGCGAGGGCAGATGGAGCAATAGCGGGCTGGGCGAGCGGGGGGCCGAGGGCTGAGGCCACAGACGTGGACCGCCGCAGTTGATGCGGACGGCGCGCAGCGGCCGGGTGCTGCGCCTAGGCGGCGGGCGCCTCGTCGCCGAGGAAGGGCGCAAAGATGGCGTCGGCGTTCTTGAAGTCGTTGTGCACCTGTGCCGCCAGCATGAGCGCCAGTCACGTCCGGCAGCCCCGGGCAGTACTCACCACGTTGACCAGGAACCAGCCGTCGAACAGCTGCTCGAGGAGCTGGCGCGTGGCGCTGCCCTCCTCGTACACGCGCGCCCAGTGGCGCCCAATCTCGTACGCCTCGTCCTTCCACGCCAGGAAGGAGATGGACTCGACAATGGTCGGCTGCACAATCTCCTGGTGCGGGAAGCCTGTAGAGACGAGGTCAGCGGCGACGCCGGTGCTGAACAGCCTGCGCGTGACTCACAGCCCCACGTCACGGCACACGGCGCCTCGCTCGTGGTATTCGTGCGCATGTCGCCGCGTGCGTTGACGACGTGGTAGGTCATCTGCGGGTCCCGCTCGATGCGGGAGATGAGGGCGTCGACCTGGTCTGGGGCGACGAAGAACTCCAGATAGGCCTGCAAGGGATGTGAGCACCGTCGTTGCCACGCACATTACAGACTGACAGCACACACCTTCTGGTACACGTAGCCGTGCTTGGGGCCCCATCCATGGACGGGGTCATCGCTTCTGGCGCCATCAACGGCCGGCTGCGAGTTGATCGTCAGGTAGCCGCGCCGGTTCATGGCGCGCAGCTTCTCGTCGATGACGCTCGTCTCCTTGGCGATGCCCGTCTCGCTCCACGGCAGCGCCTTGACCTTGCCCTCGCAGAAGCGCGTAAAGAGGTCGCGCACATTGTCCAGGCTCTCAGGCTTGCCCCACAGCTCAACCGCCTCGGTGTTCGAGTAGCGCAGCTTCACGCCGTACGCGTCCACGTCGCCGTACGCCGGCGAGCGCGCGTCGCCCCAGCGTCCGTTGGGGAACTCGTCCCACGTCTCCGTCCGGTCCACGTACGACTTGGCGCGGTTCGCCCAGAAGATCGGGCGAATGCCCTCGTCACGCCGCTTCGGCGTCAGGGAGGGCGTCCACGGCAGCGTCTTCGTCTGCTGAACACTGGGCGAGAGGCCGAGGTAGTCGAGGAGCATGCGCGAGCCGCGCTCGAGGTTCATCGTGTAGATGTGCAGGCCCGAGATGCCGAGTCCGTTCTTGGGGTCGACGATCTTGCGGCACATGTCGCCGACCAGCTTGGTGCCCACCTCGCGCACCTTGGCGTCGTCGTCCTTGATGGGGTCGAGCGCGTCGTGGAAGTACTGCGGCACCTCAGTGCGGAAGCGGGCCGTAGCGCGCTGGTAGCCTCCGTACGTCTGGATGGGCATGACGCCCGGCACAATGGGGCAGGTGATGCCGGCTGCGCGCACACTCTTCACCCAGCGCTCGAAGATGTCGTAGTCGTAGAACATCTGCGTGAAGATGAAGTCGGCGCCGGCATCGATCTTCTCCTTGAGGCGCTCCATCTCGAGATCGCGGCCCTCCTGCGCCTCGGGGTGGCCCTCGGGAAATCCGGCAACGGCGATGGCGAAGTAGTCGCCGTAGTGCTCACGGATGTACTCCACGAGCTCCTTTGCGTACTCGAAGCCCGCCTCGTGGCGCTGCCAGGCGCCGCCGTCGGCCGGCGGATCGCCCCGCAGCGCCAGGATGTTGCGGCAGCCAAACTCCTTGGCCTCGCGCAGGGCCACGTCGACCTTGGAGCGGGGCATGTTGGTGCACGTCAGGTGCATGCAGGTCTCGAGACCGATGTACGTGTGCACCGTCTTGACAAGCTGGGCCGTGAGGTCCGACGTGCGCCCGCCGGCGTTCCAGGTGATGTCCACAAAGGCGGGGCCGAGGTCGGCCATGCGCTCGATGCGGTCATCTACAGCATGCGTCAGCAAGCCGGCCAGTGTGCTGTAGCGCAGCGTCACTGACAGAGGTTGGTGAGGCCTTGCGCAGTGCGAGGCGGGAAGTACTCGAAGCTCCACCTGGCGCGCCACGGATGTCAGTGACTAGCGCGGGCGGAAGTGCAGAGCATGCTCACCAGACACGGCCCTCAGCCTCCGCCTTGGCGATCTTCGTCGTGACTGCAGCCGAAGGCGTCAGGCGCGGCGCTGGGCACGAGGGCGGGCGAGCGGCAACTCACTGCGCCAGTCAGTGTCGGCCTCCTGCCGCCCTGAGCCCGGAGACGCAAGCGCGGGCGACGGCGGCGTGTTGGTCGCAGTCACCATGTTGGATCAAGCGGCTTGGAGGGATGAGGGCTGGTGAGGCGGGCGGCGTGTGCGGCAGTTGGCCAAAGTGGGCGCGGAACGGGCAGGCCGCGCGGCGAAGATAGATACGGCAAGGGCTAATGCGTGAGCGACAGCCGCAGCAGCAAGAGCTGCAGGCAGTGGCGGCGAAGGGAAGACGCGCTCGGAGGCAGGATGGGCTGCGTCGAGGGAAGGCCGGAGCGGAGGGAAGGGGGTGATGAGGTGGTGAGAAGGATTGCCAGTCCTGGGCCGCGGCGCAGCGTGGCGGCTGGAAGAACGACGGGGCCGGGCAGGCTCGGTCAGCCGCGCATTCAAACGCGCATTCAACTCCGCGCGCCCCAAGTTGTATTGCCCGGCGCCCCACTCCCGAGTCCCGAGGCCCGGCGGAAATTGAGCGCACGTGCCATCGTCGCTGCGCGTGCCGCTCGGCTGCCGCGCGCCGCGCGCCGTGTGTGCCTCGCCCTTGCTGGCGCCCTCCTTCTCAGCCCTGCCCTGCGACGCGAGGCCGCGCGTCGCCTCATACCCAAGCGAGGGGCAGAGAAGCATCCGCTGAGCCAGGAGTGTGAACTGCTGCTCTTCAGGTCAGGAAGACAGCTGGATACACTCATGGCGCGGTAGTGGAAGCAGCGCTGATCGCAATCTCGCCGCGCCAACTGCTGAACCTGGGCTGTTCTGCGAGTAGCAGCTGTGCTGAGCCCGTCGGCCTCAGGGAGAGCGTAGTGTTGCGCCGGCCCGAAGCAGGGCGGCTTCACACCGACATCGTGACAGACGCTGCTCCCACCTCTGGCCTCCTCTTCTGGGGCTGTGCGGCGCATGCCGCTCCACCACGGCTCACGAGAGCTCACGGTCCTTGTCTGGCTGCAATCGTGGCGGAGGGGCTCTCTGTATGTGTTGGATTGCGTCGAGCCGGCTCTGCGCTAGTAGCCGCTCCGGACTGGTATGGAACCTTCTTGGCCCTCGCGCGGCTTGAGGCTGAAAAACGTGCGCACCGGACATGGAGGCGCGGGGTTTGACAGAAATTGGCAGTACAAGCGCTGCGCGCAAGACACGTGTGCGCCCCGCTTTTTGTGCGGCGAGGGCGCGATGGACAGCTGGCAAGCATTTTTCGCTTCTCGTCCGTCTGTCCCGCGGTGTGATGCGAGAACCCCGCCGCCGGCCCCGTCGCGACGCTTTCGCCACACAATATTCGGCGAAGAAGCTCGAGCGACCAGCACTCCTGACGGCGACATGGCTGAGGTCGTGCAAAGGCACGCCTGGACGCAGTAATGAGCACACAGAGCAGCACATCAACGGCATGAAGCGTGACAGTGTCTCATTCGACGATGCGGAGCGTCAGCAAGGCTACAAGCGCGGCAGGCACGTCTATGTGGGGAGAGAGGCGGTCGCAGCGTCTTCCATAGCCGCCGGCGTCGGCAGGCCCTCACGCCTTCTCCCAGCGGCCGAAGTAGGCGTCGAAGAGCGCCATGATGCTCCACTGCGTGTGACGGATGATGAGCACGACGCTGTGGGGTGTCGTGCAGTGTGACTCACCTTGCGGTTCTCAGCCTCCTCGAAGACGATGGAGCGGGGCCCGTAGAAGACCTCATCGTCGACCTCGTCGCTGGGAGGGATGCTCGCGAGGTCAGCGCTCCGGTAGGCAGCACGACGCGTCAGACTCACGGCTTGCGCGGCAGGCAGTGCATGAAGCGCGCGTTGGCCTTCGCGCCGCCGCGGCGGAGCAGGTCCTCGGTGATCTGGAAGCCGGCGAAGTCGCGCAGGCGCTGAGGCGGTGGGCAAGCGTCAGCGCCTGAGTGCCAGTCTGGCCTGCGAGCCGAGGGGCCGTCACGCACCTGCTCCTTCTGAGCTTCGTCGCCCATGGAGATCCTGGCGCGGGTGTCAGCGCGGCAGCTGCAGCAGCGAAGCAGAGCTGTCTCACCAGGTGTCGGTGACGACGACGTCGGCATCCTTGAGCGCCTCCAGGGGGTCGTTACCCCAGCTCACACGGCCCTTGGCGTACGCCGTCTCCTCCTTGAGGCCCGCCTCCATGTCCCTCCACACGTGCTCGTCGCGCTTGTAGCCCTTGGGCACCGCGACGCTGAGGTGCATGCCCAGGCGCGGCATGGCCACGAGCATGTCGGCCAGGATGTTGTTACTGTCGCCGATCCAGGCAACCTTGACGCCCTGCAGCGACGCCAGCGACGACGATGGCCCCCCGCCGATCACCTCGTCCTCCAGCATGGTGAGGAGATCTGCCAGGATCTGCGTCGGGTGGTAGCGCGCCGACAGGGCGTTGATCACAGGCACGCGAGAGTGCTTGGCGAGCAGCTGAAGGCGAGGTTACTGTCAGCGACACAGTAGCACCGCGGGGGGTCCTTTGCGTGTGGTATGCAGGGCTTTACACACTTCGATCTCGTCGTGTCCGCCCACGCGCGCCATGATGCCGTCGCACATGCTCGACACCACCTTTGACGTGTCAAAGAGCGACTCGTTGACGCCCAGCTGGATGTCGGCCGGCGACAGGAAGAGAGGGTGGCCGCCTGTGTGCGCCGTCAGTCAATGCGCCCAGGCGTGTGATGGTAACGTGTCCGGCATCGCTGCGTCCTGCAAGCTCGGCGCTCAACGGCAATGAGACGGAACTCACCCAGACCGGCGACACTTGTTTCGCTCGCGACTCGCGTACGCGTGCTGCGCTTGGCGAAAATGATGGCGATGTTGCGGCCTGCCAGGCTCTGCGGCAGCGTCGCGCCGCCGGCGTGCTTGCCGGCGGCCGGGGCCGTGACGAAGGCACGGTCCGAGGCGCGCGACATGGCCTTGAGCTCGGCGGCGCGCTGCAGCACGGCGGCGATGTGCGGCACCTGCAGATCCGCGAGCGAGAGGAGGTGCGGCGGCGAGGCCTTGGCCGCCGTGCCCAGCGCGCGGGCAGCGCCGGGCGGGCACAGCACACGCGTGACGGGGCGCAGGCGGGCGAGCATGGTGCAGAGTGCAAGCCAGGTGGACTGGCGGAGGCGCGGGCTGGCTGCGAGTGTGCTACGCCGGTGCGGAGAGATCGCTGAGTGGCGTCTGCAGGACCAGTAGCTGTCCGGGGTGATGGGATGGAGAGGCGAGTTGTTTGCAGCTGACTCGACCGCGTCAACTCGAGGCGGCGCCAAAGATGCGCGCGGCCAGATTATCCGAATCCCGCGGCGCACCCAACCTTCGCGGCCGGGCCGCGACCGATAAGCGCCGCCGCCCATCCCGCCGCAGCAGCAGACGCTGCAGCTGTGTGCTGTAGGCAGAGGTCGATCCAGGCTACGCATGTTGAGAGCGTGCAGCGGTGCAGCAGGCAGGCAGGAACGGATCGGCAGCGTCACAAGGACATGCTGAGGGCGCAGGCGGACGCGAGGCGCGGCCGCGGCGTGCGGCCGGCTCGCTGTCTCCGAAGGCGGGCCAAGTGGAGCGGATGCGCGCGCAGGGGTGCGTTGTGCACGCCTCCTGGACGCTCGTCCCTTCGCTCCCCTCCTCACCCATCCTTCTCGCGCCGTCCGCACGCTCACCCGCCGCCAGCTGTAAGCCACATCGCTGCGTACTACATCGCCACATCGCACAGTGCCTCCCGCGAGTCGCATCCACGCGCGCTCTGCGCCGCACACGACATGCCCGAGAACCTCACGCCGCCACGCCCCACGGGCTCGCGCCTGCGCACCCTCTCTGGCGGCTTCTCGCGCGGGCTGGGACGCCTGAAGTCGCAGAGCAACCTGCGCGACAGCGACACTGTCGACGCAGCGCCTGCTGCATCCGCCGACGGCGCCAAGCAGTCCCAGGCAGCGCAGTCCGGCACGGCGACGCCCGACTCTCGCATACCCGCATCCGCCGCTCCGACCGTTGGCGTGCCCACTCGTGTGCGTAGCTCGTGCCAGTCCGTGCGCGATCGGTTGCCTGCGTCTGTCTGATACTCTTATTTAGCCTCGTCCGGGACATCCGGGAAACCTGAGCACCGCTCAGGCTGCGGCGCTGCGCACATTCGAGGAGCAGCTGCGCTCTGTTGGCGCGCTGCCGTCCGGCTACGATGATGCAGAGGAGGGCGAGCGTCTCTGGGGCCAGGTTGCTCTCACGTGAGTATAGAGGCGCGCCCATTCCCTCAAGCAAGCGGCCGCTCACCCAGGTCCTGCGACCTTAGACGCTTCCTGCGCGCTCGGCAGTGGTCGGTGTCTGGTGCCGTGGAGATGTATCAGGCCACGCAGCAGTGGCGAGCCTCGGTCTCGCTGCCGAGCCTTGTCGATCCGTCATCGCCCGGCTACTTCGACTTCCACGAGGTCGAAGCAGTGGCGCGTGCGGGCTGGTCGATGTACTTCCACGGCATCGACAAGCTCGGCCGGCCCATCTTCGTACAAGGCCTGGCGGGACTCGACACGACGAAGCTGCTGCAGGCCACGACGCAGGAGCGCATCACGCTCAACTTTGCCTGCACGCTCGAAACTGCCTGCCAGAGCCGGTATCGCGCAGCCACGCTGGCCAGGCGTGCCAAGGGCGACACTGAGGCGCTGATCGACGGTGAGGGCCCATGGCTGCCTCTTCCACGCGCCTTGCTCACGCTCGCACCAGACAACTTCATGATCGTCGACATCGGAGGCCTAGGCATGGGCACATTCTGGGCGGTGAGCCAATCGGCGCTCACTGGGCCCGCCTCGCTGACGCTCTCGCTGTCACGCAGTTCAAGACGCAGTTGCAAGGCTTGCTGTGAGTCCGGCCTGTCATCGCACTCTTCCAAGACCACCTTGCTCACTGCGTTGTCTCCTCAGTGCCTGTCTTGACGCCAACTTTCCCGAACTGAGCGGCCGGGTCCAGATCATCAAGTGAGCAGTGTCTGGCTCCGCTCAAAGCGCAAGCTGACCGCCCTCTGCGCAGCGCTCCGTGGCTGTTCAGCAGCATCTGGTCGTACCTCAAGGGCTGGTTGCCCGTTGGCAGTGCGTTTCGTGTGTTCCTCCCTCCCGCATGCACGGCCGCTGACCGAGCTGCACAGCCGTGGACAAGATTGACATCCAGGGTGCGGACTATGCGGCCACCCTTCTGCAGTACATCGAGCCGTCCGAGCTGCCGGCCGCCCTCGGAGGATCATGCAAGTGCCCTGGCAGCTGCACTCGAAGCGACGCAGGCCCCTGGCAACACGCACTGAAGGCAAATGCGACAGCGGCCCTGCCTGCTGATGCACAGCCGCGGCAGCCCTCCCCATCGCTAGCCAGCAGCGAGACCGATGCCGACACGAAGCACGCCGACCCGCAACCCTCGTCCGGCGTGCACGTGGAGGACGGTAGTGGTCTGCAGCCGAATGGCGGCCCAAAAGGCGATCCGGCACCGCCTGCAGAGGCGCCCGTCGCCATCGAGGTGACCGCACCCAAGTCATAGACGAGCACGCGGCGTTGGTCCGACCCATCTCCACCCAACATTCTTCCGCCTCCTCACGCTCCGCCGCACTTAGAACTACCATGACATTCAGGCTGCGCTCGGACCGATGGGTCGAAGAGAACACGTTGGCGAGGCGAAGGGGAGGCGTCGGCGCGGCTCGGACTAGCTCTGCGCCTGCGCCCAGGCGTACACGCGGCGGAAGTACTGTCGCGACCGTCTGTCAGCGGGTGCTGGTGGTGCTTGCGTCTGACGGCTCACTGCGTCCTGCACGAACGGCGAGCCGGCGCCCTCGATGCGAGGCCGGCCCTTGTGGCACCGCTGGGCGTGCTTGAACCAGAAGATCCTGCGCAGACTGTGAGAATCGCCCGTTGCGCTGCGCCATTGCACACTGACTCCGGGTGCTTGACGCTGCCGAGCTTCGGACCTTCCACGTCGACGACTGCGTGTAGTATGAGAGAGCGTTGCGGGCTTCATCGTCGCCTGCACGCACACTTGCCGCACGCGTGGCCTGTGCGGAAGACGCTGGGATAAGCGTGGGCTCTTCAACGCTGGGCAAGACGCACATTTGCCGGTCAGCACCGTCTGCTTCTCCGTGACGTTTGCTCGCGGCCGTGCCTCGGCGCGGAAGGCGACGGGCGGATCAAACGGCTCGCCAGTCGCCGCGCTGATGCCTGCTCGAGGGCGTCAAGACTTGCGCTGCTTGCCGCTGGTGAGCGCAGTGTGCTTGCCGTGATACTGTGCAGGTCTCAGCAGCAGCCTGCGACAGCGCACGACAGGAACGCACGTTCTGCATGTGGTAATTGTACGCCGAGATCCTAGACGAGGTCAGCGGGCGGACTATGCGCGGCTTCGCTCGTGAGGGCCGAGTGCAACTCACTTGGTCTTGTGCCACGACGTTGTCCCATTCTCGTAACTGCAAAAGATGAGCGGGGCGAGGTAGACCAGAGACAAGACAGCGCACCACACAGGGCACAGCCCTTCCGATCGGCCCGGCGAGTGTCAGCCGCGACCGGGCGAGGGCCGCATCAAGCGGCTGCATACCTTCCTTCTTGCCTCCCCGCCCGCAGGTCCATCGAGGCGTGTATGCATCGAAGACATGCGGCGCCGGAGTGGTCCGCTCGCCACGCTGGCTCGCCAGGCCTCGAGCCGCGACATCCGCGACGTCCGGATGAAAGCTGGCAGCGGCGTTAGCCGCGCTGCTCGACATCAGGGCCACGGCTACACGTACGTGCCGGGCTGCAGACCGCCAAAGACCTGTAGCGCAGTCGCCTCCTCAAGCACTGACGACACGCGGACGCGGCGATACCAACCGTCGAAGCCCGCGACTTTCTGGACGTGTGCTGGAAAGGTGCGAGCGGCATCGAGAGCCGAGGCGGCCGTTGCAGCCGCCGTGGGGGCTTGCGCAGGAGCCGTAGGCGGATTCGCCTCGTGAACGACCGCAAGACCGCGACTCTCCGCGACCGAGACGAGTGCACTGCGCTTGCCTGCCTTGCTGAGCTCGGCGTTGTGCACGGCGGACGTGCCCGCGTCTAGGTTGCGCTTCTTGCTCCGGCTGCCTTGCCCGTGATTGTTTGCACCACGCCACGTGGTGTCAATGGCCGTGCCGAGTCGCGAAAGCGAGACCAGCGTCGAAGCAGCGGCACTGTCAGCGGCATCGGCACCGAGCCCTGCGTATGACCGAATCAGTCGGAGGGCTCGAACGTCAGGTGCGGCAGAGACGTACCGCTTGTGCCAGTCTCGGCGGCGACCAGAGTGAGTCCGCGAGGCGAGCGCCTCAGCGGGATGGCCACAGGCACTGTGCCAGACGACTGACGGCGCAGCTCGTCCATGCGCTTGTCACATCTCGTCGCTGAGCATCCGCCGTACCTCGGCTCGTCCTCTCCCTCGCTCTCGACAGTCCAGAGCTGCAACAAAGTCAGCCGGGGCAGGATGCAGGTGCCTACAAGCTGCTTGCCGTGCTCGGGCCCGCTTCCGATGACAAGGCACGAGCCTCCGCAGTACGCTAGATGAAACGCAAATTGAAGCATCAGCATTGAGGCCGAGTCACTCGCGCCCACGTGCCTACCTCGCTGATCTTCAGAGGATCGACGGACGGGCGTGGGCCGCTGAAGCCGCGGACTGGGAGCAGTGCCGCGTCCGACGTGCTCCAGCCGTCCGGCGAGAGAGCGGCACTACGCTCAGGAGAGGCGGCAGAAAAGTGCGGCTGCAGCTCGGCGTCCCACAGCCCAGGTGCGGCGCTCGGCGGGCGCGTCCACACGTCCCACCTGGGCGAGTGGCGCCCGGCGGCCGAGCGCGCATCGCTGCTCTGCCTGCTGAGCGAGAAGGAGTCCAGCAGCGCCTCGGCCGTCTTTGCGGCGCTGTCGGAGCGGGTCAGACTGGGCCATGCGGCGCCGAGGAGGCTCGAGCCCGAGCTGGCGCGCGGCACAGAGGTATCGAGCGACGCCGGCGGCAGCAGCGGGGCCGCGAGGCGCTCGTCAGACGGGGTACGGATGTATGCGCCGCCCGCGCCGGCGGGAGCGCGGCACGGCAGGTCGGCTTCAGCATGCGACGTTACGGGAAGCGGCGGCTGGCTCATCGTCGCGCCGAAGGAGGGCGATGTGTGGAGCGAAGGTTGCGGCGAGAAGCAAGCTGCCGCAGCGGCGCGCGGCCCGGGGGAAGGAGAACGCGCAGCAGCGCCAGAGAGCATCAGCAGTGCATCGCGCCGCGCGACGCGTCGAAGCAACAGCGCCCGTCGTCAAAGAACCCGCCTCGCCTGCCAGCGCATGCGGCCTGCAATCTGAATGGCAGCAAGATGTGTCTGACAGCTGCTGCCGTCTGCTGGCTATGTCCTGCTATGCATCTCGCGCATGGACGCAGAGTCGAGCAACGCAGGGCCAGCGGAGGTGCCTTGCCTGCACCAGCACCAGCACCGCATGCGCACGTGACAGAGCCTGCTGTCTGTGCCCTCATCCGGACGTTGCCAAGCCGGCTCGTCGCAGCTCCTGGCTGCTTCTCCACCCCCACAAGCGAGCATAGGCTCAGCCGGCACGAGCAGCGAGCCGCATCTGTCTCGATGAGCAAAGCGCGAGCGAACCCCTCGTCTTTCGGACGTCCTCCGCCACCGCAGCCTCAGACGGCAGCGATGCGGGTGCGGCACCGGCCGAGCGCCGCGAGCGCTAGCGCACGCTGCAGCCGAGTCGCCGAGCCGGCGGAACGCTCGCGTCTGCGCTCTGGCGCCTCCATTGCGCTTGCTTGGCCGGCTGCACCTGCGGCTGCGGCCGCCGGCTCGGCGTGGGGGCAAGGCCAAGTGAAGGTGGTGCTGACTCTGGGTGCTGCCGGGTGACGCGGGACGGCTCGGGCTCCGCCAGAGCTCGCGCTCCTGCAGACGCTGCTGCCATGCTGATCAGATGCGGCCGGCATAAGATGTGCGGCATGCTGCTGCAGCAGATGCAGCGGGGCGGCTACGGCGCCATGGCGCCCGACCGGCGCACGCTTCGCCGGGTGCGGCGCAGGCGCCGGCCCCGCCCAACATCAGCGCAGCGCTCCGCAGCCCAGACGACATCCGCACAGCTCGCTCCTCGTTAGCTCGCACAGCAGAGAGCGCACTTCGCCCGACTGGCGCACTGCCGTAGAACTCAGACGCCAGCCTAGCGCAGCAAGAACGCTCTCGGCATTCGCCCTCCTCGCCAAGCTGGCGTCACCGTGGGTGCCCAGCTGCCCACGTCGCCGGCCCCTCAGTCCGCCGTCACATCGCCCCGCCCCGATCCGCCCCCTTGCCCCGTGAGCCCGGGGCAGAGCCGCGGAAGCTGGCCGAGGAGGCTGCGCTGATGCTCCGCCCGCGCGGCCGGCCGCCTGCGTCGTGCGAACGGCCAGAGACGGCTTGGCGCGCCGCAAGGACATGGGGTCCGACCCCGCACTCGGCGCCACGCTCGCCTAGCGTGGCCGCCGTCGCTCTCGGGCCTTCGACAACCTCATCTTTGAGCGGCTGCCACTCGAAGTCCTGGACATCGCTGCGGGCTCGCCGCTTTTGCCGTCGTGCGTGCGCCCCGCACCTCGCAGCACCGCAGCGACACAGCCGGCTCGCGCCCGCGCCATGGAGCGTCGGTCAACGAGGCCCTCGCGCGCCAACACGCGTCCGCAGCGCTGCAAGGCGCACCTCGGCCAAACGCCGTCTTCTGGAGAAGGCGTCGGCTGCGAGATCCAGCGCTGGTTATGCGCAGGCCCGCGCCGGTTGCTCGTCTTCCGGCGGCATGCAGGTCCAACCGGACGAGCCAGCGAGCGAACCAGGGGCGTGCGAATGGCAATCGCAGGCCGGTCGTGCAGCTCTGGGCCGAGTCCGGCGGTGGCGAATGCGGGGTAGAGACAGGTGTCCACGCCTGTGGTTCGACCGGTTCCTGCTGTTGGGGCCGCTACATCGCAGGGTGCCCGGTCCTCAGCTCGACGGGTACATAAGACGCCCGACAGAGCAGCCACGTTGCCGTTCGAACAAGCCTCTCTCCTCTGCGCTCTACGCAGTCAAGTCTCCTCATCCCTCACACCACTCTCTGCCCACCTCACTGCCAAACGCCACGATGAAGTTCTCCCTCGCCGCTGCGGGCCTCGCCCTCATCACGGGCGCTTCGGCGCTTCCCTCCTTCGCAGGCATGGACCCCGAGGCCGTCCGCGCAATGGTGGCGCGCGCCACCGAGCACGCCTCGACGAAGCGCCAGCTGCCGCAGGTTGTCCTCGGCAAGAAGAAGCTGCCCGACGCCGACCACCCCTTCCGCGCACCCTCCGGCAGCGACGTCCGCGGCCCCTGCCCGGGTGTGAGTCTGGAGGTCATGCTCGGATGCTCGAGCCTAGACTGACTCTCCGCTCTGTCACGCAGCTCAACCTCATGGCCAACCACGGCTACATCTCGCGCAGCGGCATCACCAACTTCAATGAGCTCGTGTACGGCCAGCAGGAGGCCATGGGCTTCGGCGCCGACCTTGCTGTCTTCCTGGCTGCTCTTGGTATGTGTGACTGCACGCTGGCCCTTGCACCTTGTCCTGACTGTACTCCCATCTAGGCATGACCGTCAACGGCAACCCGATCGCAGACAAGCTGAGCATCGGCGGTCCCGACCCGCGCGTGCCCAACCTTGGCCTGCTCGGCACAGGCCCCGCTCCGGGCGGCATCATGAAGCACAACGCCTACGAGATCGATGCGTCCCTCACGCGCACCGACCTTGGCCTCGGCGACAACAAGCCGCTCAACGGCACGCTGTACGAGCAGATGTTCAAGATCGCCGACGAGCTCAACGGCGGCGTCATCGACGGCAGCGTCACGGGCCCGATTCGCTCTGCCCGCTACGAGGACTCGGCGGCGCGCAACCCCAAGTTCACGATGGCGCCCATCTCCACGCTCTTCTTCGGCGCCGACCAGTTCCTCTGGCGCACCATGGTCACCGCCGACGAGGACACGGGCAAGCCGGTGCCGTGCACGCGCGAGTCGCTCGCCGCATTCTACGGCGCCAAGGACGAGGGCAACGGACAGTGGTCGTACGTGCCGGAGCGCTTCCACGACGACTGGTACCGCGGCGACCTGCCCGTCGGCCTCACCATCCCGGACCTTGTCGCCTCGGCCGTGCCCGCGGTCCTCTACGCCGCGGAGCGTGGCCACCTGCCCGTCGGCATCACGCCGCAGTCGCTCACGTCGCCCGACGCGTTCGTCTGCACCATCAAGCAGGTCGTCATCGGCCAGCTGCCCACCGTCATCGCCGGCGTCGACATCCTGCAGCCGCTGTTCAAGAACCTCGGCAGCGTCGGCGCGAACTGCTAAACACCGCGTAGTGCTCTTCTGTCGCGTCTTACCTAGCATGTCACTTTTACCGCTGCAAAGCGAAGCCTGTAATCTATTCCTGACGACCAAGCGGCTTGAGATCGGTCATGCAACGACTGCTGCAGCCTCAGCGAGCCAGTCGTTGACGAAACGTCTATCTATAGATTCAACGACGGCGTGTGGTGCGCAAAGCAACTCGAGCGTGAGCCAGGGGGCTCGCCCTTCTGCGAGGATATAAGCCTGCCGCGACGGTCGTGGGGGATATCTTCAGTTGGCCTTGGCGGTGCCCGCCGGCGCAGCTGTTGGCGGCGTGCCCGCCGTCTTGACCGCCTTGCCCTTCTTCTTCTTGTCTGCGGCAGACGCGAAGTGTCAGCCGCACGGCGTACAGCCGAACCGCGGCGCCACTCACTCTTGCCGCCCGCCTCGGCAACCAGGCGCTCCAGTTCCCGACGCTCGTCGTCCTCGGCCTCGGGCTGCACCTGCTTGTAGATGGCACCGAGGAAGGCCAGCGCCCGGGCACGGTTCAACAGCGTCTGGCGAAGCCAAGTCAGCACGGGCCTGTAAAGGGACGGAGGCGACGCACCTTGTTGTCGACGCCCTTCTCATTCAGCACATTGTCGCACACCTTGCGCAGAACGGTGGTCACCTCCCAGCGAGTTCCGCGCCAGGTCTGTCGATGCAAGCGGTCAGCCAAAGCCGCTCTGCTTCATGCGAGCTGAAGTGCTCACAGCCAACAGCATCTGGGAGAGGCGGCTCAGTCAGCGGGACACTCGGATTCGGGATAAGGGACGCACCTTGCCGCTCATCTCCTGCTCCATCCTGCGCAGCTCCTCCTCGTCCAGATCGCCCTTCTCTTGGCGCTTGGCCATGTCCTCCATGCTCATCTGCACGCTGACTGCGCTGCCGAGCAGACTCCACATCTCCTTGCCGACAGCGCCCTTCTCCTTCAGGCGGGAGAAGAAGCCAGGCAGGCCAAGGAAGTTGTGCTTCTGCGACTTGATCCACGTCGTCGACTTGGTCAGGTAGATGTTACCGATGGCGTGCAGTAGCTCGACGCCGAACGACTCGAGCTTCAAATCCTCGGCCTCTTCGCGCATCTTGCGCTCGAAGATCTGCGTCTCGGAGTCATTTGCATCGCCCGGGTTGCGTGCCTGGTCGCCAGAAAGCAGACGAAAGCGAGCAAGGCAGACCCATCTTCAGCAACAAGCCTGCCTGGGCGGTGCCAGGCCAAGCACTCACCTCCACGAACGGCCGGATGCGGTCCTTCAGCTTGCGCGTCAGATCCTCGATGCGCTCCTTCTCGGCCTTCTCCTTCTCCTGCTCCAGCTCGTCAAGCTTGGCGCGCTGCTCCGGCGTGAGCTTCGCGCGATCGCTCTTCTTCTTCTCGTCTGCCTTCTGCTCGGCCTTGGCCGCCTCGGCCGGCGTGGCACCGGCCGCAGCAGCAGCTGCGCCGGCCGACATTTCAGCGGCGCCCTCCTTCTTCTCCGCCTCGAGCGTGCCCTGCTGCGGTGCGGCGCTCGGCGCAGGCGCGCCGTCTGTCTGCGAGGCGCGCAGAGCCGCGTCGGCCTCGGCCTTTTCCTCCTCCGTCATGAGGATCTCGCTCGCCTTGCCAAAGTCCTTGAGCAGCGAGATCTCGCCAATGAGATCCACAAAGCGGTCGCCGCCGAACAGCTGCCCGAACATCTCCGTCGCCTCGTGCAGGCCGACCTCGCCGGTGGGCTTCTTCTTGCCGTGCTTGTCGTAGTCCGCACGCAGGTTCGAGTCGGACAGCACGCGGTACGCCTCGCCGATGAGCTTGAACCTGGGCGGTGTCAGCAGTCCGTAGACCCACGCATCCTCGGCAGAGAGCCGCATCTTCGCCCGACTCACTGCTCCTCGTCGCCGCCCTTGTCCGGGTGGTTCTTGACGGCCATCTTGCGGTAGGCCTTCTTGAGCTCAATGTCCGTGGCCTGACCGGCAACGCCGAGCAGGTCGTAGTACTCCATGTCTGGCGCGCAGAAGGAGCGTCAGAAGCAGGCCGAGTGAGGTGTAGGCATGCTTGCCGGCATCGCCCGCACCTGGCGTCGGCTGGGACGCAGACGTGCTCACCTGCGATCTTGGCGCCGTCGCGCGAGATGTTGCGCGGGCCGGCATCGGCCGCCAGCGGAGCGGCAGAGACGTCGGGCGTCGCCATGGCTGCGCGGCGAGAGGATGCGATGTGGAAGCGTGTGGATGGACGGTGCGGCGAGGAGACCGAAGAGGTGCGAAGGGAAATGCGGAGTGACTAGTGTGAGGGTGGAGAAGGTGGTGATGGGCGCTAGAGAGGAGCGCAGGATGGGCGCACAAAGCTGTGCGGCAGAGGAGCACAGCCGCCGGGCCAAGCCGCGCCCGAGGCGAGGCTCTGGCTGCTGCGCCTCGCCCGTCGACGTCTCTCGGCGCTGCGCGGCGCAGGCACAAATTCTGCCGACCTCGACGTGCGCCCACGACATCGCGCGAAGCAACAGTCCGCTCGGCCACCGAGCAGCTCGTTGCTGTACCCGAACGGTTGAGCAATACCCTGCTTGATATTTTGACCCCATCCCATCTGAGGCTGGAGGTCTGAGAGGCGACCTCGGGGCGTCGCTTTGCGCAGCGGTGCGGCTGTGCCTCCACCTCGCCGTGCGCGGCGCGCGCCGTGCCGTGCCATCATCCAGCATGCGCCACAGCGCAGCGCCGAGCTCGCGTGCGTCTTGGCTCGGCAGCGCGCCCTGCACGAGACGGCAAAGGCCACACGACCGAGTGTGAAGGGAACAGTACAGGACACAGCACAGAGCCACGAATCTGAATAGAGAACGCAGGCGGCCGTTGAGCTGCCGTCCGGCCTGGCAAGAGGCGGAAGCCGAGGGGGGCTGTCGTCACGTGCCGCGGGGTCGCAGCGCGCAGGGGGCCGCTCGGGCCAGCCGGGCGCGGCGGCGTGTCCTTCTCGCGCCGCCGCGTGTCCTTCGCATCCACCTCTCGCATCCCCTTTCCCCTCGTCACTCCCTCGCGGCGGGTGCCATCTGCCTCGCAGCGGCGTGGATCCGGCCTCCACGTATACGCGCCGACGCCGCAGCCTGCGCGACTGACCGCTGAGGCCCGCTCTACGCCAGCTGTCTCGCTCGCGGCGTGCGCATCCGCCGCATCATGGCGCTCGCGAATGCCGAGTCAGCGCCGGATGCGCCGCCGTCGGCATCCGCGCTTGCAGCATTCCTGGCCTCGCTAGAGCCGCCGCCGTCGGCGCCTCGCCTGCCCCTCTCTGCGCAGGCCAGCCTCGTCGAGGCGCACGCCGATGCGGAGCGCAAGAGCTTCGCCGCCGCTCTGGCGCGCCACGCGCCGGCGTTGCAGCAGCAGCAGCAGCGCATTGCGGCGGCCGAGCTGCGTGCGACGCAGCTCCGAGCCCGCGTCGCCGAGCTGCACGACGCCAGCGCAGGCGGGGACAGCAGCATTCAGCAAGGTGAGCTGCGTCTCCCGGCACGCTGACGGCTGCGCCCATCTCTGACTTCACTGCCCTCCGCCGCGCCTGTAGGTCTGCACACGCTGCCAGCGTTTGCCACCGCTCAGCGCACGCTTGGCAGCAACGAAGCCTTGCTGTCATGTCTACGGGCGCTCCATGGCGCGCAGTCTGCCGTCGACACGCTGGCGCTGCAGCTGAGAGGGCCTCTTGATGCAACCGCCTTGAGCTCGCTGCAAGCGGCACAGCAGGCCGTGCACAGCCTCTCCGACGCTCACGGCTCGCACGTCGGCCGTGAGACGAAGCGTCAGCTGGATGCGCTCGAGTTGGGGCTTTCGCAAGGCCTGGAGGAGGCGTGGCACGAGGCCATCAGCGTGGATGTGCCCCGGCTGCGCGTAGCGGTGCTTGACGCGGCCTCAGGTGGGTTCGGCAATGGGAGGCGCCCCTGCCTCATCAGAGCTGACACCGTCGCGGCCTTCAGCATACCCTTCGGCTGCCGCGCCTACTCCGCCGGCGTCTATCGCCTCCCTGCTGTCGCAGCGCTCGCGGCTCACCCCGCTCGTCTCGACACTGGCCACTAGTCTAGCTGCATTTGCGGCTAGACTGCTCGAGCCGGCGGCAGGCTGGAGTGTCGACGCCGGTGAGACCGACTGGAGCACCGAAGCACACGGAGAGAGCAGCGGCGTCGCCGCTCTCTCTGCCTTCCTTCGCTGGCTTGCCCCGCGGCTAGGCCCGCTGGCCCAGACTGTTGGCTCGGACTTTCTGCCAGCAGTCCAGCCGCACCTGCTGCCGGCCCTGAGCGCACTGCTTCCGCGCGAGCTGCCAGAGCCGCTGACTCTGCCGACCGAGGCCGCCGAGCTAGCGCGTGAGCTGCACGCCGCGCTCAGCCTCTTCCTCCCGACGCCGACGCACTACCTCAAGAACGATCTACAGCCTCTCCTGGCGTTTGCATCCTCTCAGGGCGGCGAGTGGACGAAGAGCCTGTGCCAGCATGCTCTGGAGGCTGCACGTGCGCTGCTTCTTGACACGCGCGGCTGGGACGGCCAGATGGCTGAGCTCAGCGTCGCGGATCTCATCGCACCTGCGCCAGCGCCGCCATCAACCGAAGAGGGCGCCAACGGCGACGAAGGCAGCGAAGCATCATGGGACTGGAGCGCTGCGGCCGGCGGCGAGGACGCAGCTGCGATGCAGGAGAATGCGGCCTCTCCATCGTCTAGCACAGCTGCTGCTTCGTCTGCGCCCGGGAGGCGGAAAGGCAAAGCGACACTGGGCGGCGTGCGCGTGGTGCGGCCTGGCGCGCAACTCGGCAGCGGGCCACTTCCGGAGGAGGGGGAGGAGGATGCCTGGGGGTTCGAAGAGGACGCCCTGGATGTCCCGGCTGCCACAGCCGCGCAGCCTGGACCACGCGATGGTCTGCAGTCGCCCGATGGCGCGCACGTGGCGCCGATCGAGGTTCCTGAGGACGATGCTTGGTTCGCCGACGAAGACGTGCACATCAGTCCTGCCGACACTTCAGCGGTCGATCCGCCGCGCGGCCCGTCTTCTAGCGCCCTGGCCCCCGAGGCCGATCTCGACGAGGAGGACGTCGACGAAGACGCATGGGGCCTCTCGGAGGCCGAGAAGGCCCGCCGCGCCAGCCTGCGTGGCATACCAGCCGGCTGGGTGCCTCCGCCGGAGCCGACTCTCGAGGGCACACTGGAGGAGGACGAGGGCGCAGAGCAGAGCATGAGTGCGCCGTCTGCAGCGACGGACGTCTCGCCGATACAAGAGCCGGCATCCTCCCATGCTCCCATCTCGCCGCAGCGGCAAGAGGTCGAGCCAGCTGGAGCCGGCGTCTCGATCAGCAGCGGCGTCTCAGCTGTCGCATCTGAGGCCGTCGACAACCACGCCGCTGAGCAAGGCTCGCGAAGCACGCCGGCGCTGCACACGCGTGCGACCGCGTCGACGTCTATGACTAGCGGGACGAGCAGCAGCCAGATCGCAGCGCCCTTGCTGAGCGATGACGACGACGACCTTGATGACGCCTGGGGCCTGACCGAAGCGGAGCAAGTCGCCCGCGCCGAGCGAAGAGCCAGCCGCGCTTTTGGCAACACCTTTGCATTCGCGAACCTGGACTCGCAGAAGGCTCCGCAACCGCGATCATCTCCCGCTGCGCCTGCTGCAGACGCGCCAAGCGAGCCGTTCGCAGGAGACATGTCGCCACCGCGCACGGGCGTCGTTGAGGCGAGCGCGAGTACGTCGCAGAGCAGACCATCGCAAGAAGAGCAGTCTCCGAGCGCCCTTGCCGATCATGCGGCGCCTGTTACTGCTGCATCAGCAGCACAGCATGACAATCCAGCTGCCGTGCCGACTTCAGCCCATCTCGACGCACCCGAGTCAGCCACGGCTGTCTCTGCGGCTGATCCCGCAACTGCAATGCCAGCTAGCTCAGAGCGCGAGCTTGCGCCATCTCACGGCCTCAACGTTCCGCCAGTGCCTGCGAAGTCACAAGAGGCTCGCGAGGCTGCCGTGAGCGAGGATGGAAAGGGCGTATCGTCTCCGTCTGCCACTTCGCTCGTCGAGGGCGCTTCAGCGGTCGATGTGGAATCCACTGAAAGGTCCGCCGCCGCGAGGGATGGCGCGCAGCAGGAGCCGGTCGCGCTTCCACCCGATGCCTCTGCGCAGCCCATGCACGACCCACAGCAAGCCCTGCCGGATGAAGACGATCCATGGGACCTGGAAGACGAGAGCGTGGTGGTGCCTGGCGAGGCGTTGGCGGCGAAGTCGAACGAAGCAGCAGCCGTTGAGAATGGCCGCAGCGACGATCAACACACCGATCTCAGGCCTCGTCACGACGAGCAGCCAGACGCTTCGACGCAGGCTCAGACTGAAGTTGCCCATACGCTGCCGTCGACGCCCCCTGCCGCCGTGCACGAAGCTGCCGAAACCCAACACCTGGCCGATCGCACAACAGCAGGCGCTACGCGCGATGAGGATGCATGGGGCTGGAACGATGAAGAGGCATCGGGCGCAGCGGATTCCTCTGCTCCGAAGCTTGGCGCTGCAGTTCAACTGCGCTCTTCATCGAGCGGCAGAGTCACGCCGCCTCGCACTGCATCTCCGCGCGGCGCCGACTCGGGCATCGCCGCGTCGCCGCAACTTCGGCAGAGCGCGCTGCGCGCCTCCGGCGCACTCAGGAGCGCAGGGACGAGCTCGCCCACGACTGGCTCACCGTCCGTCAGCCGGAGCAGCTCCAGAAGCACCGCTCCGCCATCAAACCAGCGGCGTCGGCAGGAGTCCGCGTCGGATGCATCCTTTGCGACGGCCGACAAGCCTGCAACGCCGGCCCCTCTGCCAGCCCCTTCGGTGGAGAAGTGCCAAGTCTCGGCTCGCGCCGT
The DNA here is from genome assembly GCF_003144115.1 of Tilletiopsis washingtonensis. Lineage (NCBI taxonomy): Eukaryota > Fungi > Basidiomycota > Exobasidiomycetes > Entylomatales > Tilletiopsis > Tilletiopsis washingtonensis. Next base: position 48,189 of record NW_020312023.1, read on the forward strand.
TGCGCTACTGGCGCTTGTCGAACGGACCCTTCGGTCGGCTGTGACCCTCGCAGAGCACAGCGCGCAGATGACCGATGCGCAGCGCAGCGCTTGGCCCGATGGTGCGGTACTCTCGGCTGCGGTCGGCGACATGCTCGACTTGCACTGTGCGCTGTCGCCGACTGCACATGCCGCACAGCTGCAGAGCGCGTCGACGGCTGCACAGTTTGCCAACGATTGCGCCTTCATTGCGCAGGCAACAGGCCGGCTGCAGGATCTCTACGATGGATCGCAGCTCGCCGGCCGGGAACCGACCCTCGATCTCACCGCACATGCGCAGAAGACGGCTGCGCTCGGACAGACGGTGTTCACGGCGGAGCTCGATCGGCAAGCGGACCTGCTCGATGCCGCCCTCGATGCTGCGCGCCGCTTTGAGGACGTCCACGAGGCGGAGCGAGCGCGCAGCTGCGAGGCCGCAGCCACGCGCGTGCTCGAAGCGCTACGGCAGCTCCATGCAACATGGCAGCCGATCCTGCCTGCGCCTGCTCGGCTGGGTGCGCTCGGCACGCTCGTCGAGGGCGTCCTGAGCCGCGTCCTGCGTGAGGTTGAGGCACTCGAGGACATTTCGGAGCGCGAGAGCGAGATTCTGGCGACCGTCGTCAAGAGCTTCGGGCCGCTGGAGGAGCTGTTCGTCGATGCGGCGAGCGGAGTGAGTTACTGCTGCCGGCGTGGCTGCCCCATCAGAATACTGACTTCGCTGCCAGCAAACGGCCGTGGCGCTCTTTGTGCCGTCGTGGTTCAAGTGCTCGTACCTCTCCGAGATTCTGCAGGGCGGCCTGGTGGACATCGACTTTCTGTGGAGCGAGGCGGGCGCGCTCGTCGACTATGAGCCCGAGGAGCTGTCGCGCCTCATCCGGGCGCTCTTCTCCGACACGCCGAAGCGCAGCAAGCTGCTGGAGAAGATTGCGCTGGGGCATCCGCAGACCTGATTGTACTGCCTCCCCGTCATGCCATGCACTGCACGCCGTTCGCACGCTTGAATCAGAGAAGCACGCCAGAAAGGAGCTTGGCCCCTGACGGTGCGCCTCGAAGCGCGCGTCTGCGGCCCCTGTTGCGCCGGCGCCGCGGCGTCTAGAAGCGCCCCCCTTTCCTCTCCTTCGCCGCAAGGTGGTTCGAAGACGCCCTTTGTTGAGGCCGCTGCCGCTGTACCTCGGGCGTAGAGCAATCGTTAGCCTCAGAAGGCGTGGCCTTTCGGGACAAGAAGTGCCGCAGCGAGTTTTTAGCGCCTGCACCTGCCGCTCTGGCGCTACTCATCAGACTGCGCCTCTCTGCCGGACCCCGAGCGGCCGCCGATCTGCACCACCTCGCGGCCGCGCGCCGCGGCCCCATGCGGCGTGCGGCGTGCGGATGACCCGCACAGACGCAGCGTGCAGCGCCAGCCGCGGCAGCGTGATGCATGAAAACACGCGCCGCGGCGCGCGTCCAGGGTGCGCTTCTTTGCGCCGTCACGGTGCCGCGTGACGGCTGTCTGGCTGCGGACCGCGTGGTGCGCTCGTGTGATGCGCAGCCCCGGCACAGCCCCGGGCCTTTGAGCCGCTCGGGGGCAGAAGAGCGCGCACCACGCGAGCAGCCCTCCAGCAGGCCAGCACCAGCACCAGGTGCAGCGGAGCAGCGGAGCCGCCTGGCGATCGGCGGTACAGAACAAGCTGAAGACGCTGCAGCAGCAGCAGCTGCGGCGCGAGGATGAGGGCTTGGCCCCTGCCCTTGGCGCGCCTCGCTTCGCCTCTCTCCATCACCCCTCTCTCACCTCTCAGGCCAGCTCGTCTCGCTCTACAGATCCGCGCGGCGCCGCACGTCTGCTGCTAGACCCAAGCTTCTTGGCTGCATCCGCATACGCCCTCGGCCCGCCTCCTGTCTGCGCCGCTCCGCCGCTGCAGAGTGCACCGCCTTCCTCCCGTGCGGCGGCCTCCACTCCCTACGAGCTCGCCGGCCTCTGCCCCAGACTGAAAAGCTACACACGCTCGCGTCTGAGCCGTCCTCTCCTCGCTGCTGCTCCGTCTCAACTTCGCTCGTGACCACCTCCAGCCTCCAAGCTACCTCATCTGCCACACCTCTCCGGCCGCTCCGGCTCGCTGCAGCGTGCGAAGCCACCGACCGCGCCGAGCTACTGAGCTGCTACCGAGTCCTGTCAGCCGCACCGCAGTACGAATAGCCTCGCACCATTGCAGCATCGCAGCACCGCCCCACCGGCACCATGCGTCTCTCCCTCCTCGCTCTCCTCTCCCTCGCTTCGTCCGTCTTCTCTCTGCCCACCGAGCCGCACGCTGGCCCGCCTCCGGCGCGGCAGCAGCAGGCTGAGCGGCGCGGCGAAGGCGGCTGGGGTCCCGCCGTGCAGGACCCCGGCACCATCGTCTCTCTCATCCCGGTGCGCGGCGCGGACGCCGCGCTCTATGCGTGGACGCGCGAGGGTCAGGATTGGGAGAAGCTCAAGCGCATCGTATTTGTCATCCACGGCAAGGGCAGAGACCCGTGGAACTATCTGGTGCGTAGCGTCGTAGAGAGCTTGTCGAGAAGGGCGAGTGAGCAGAGAGCGGCGAAGGAGGGGTGGGGTGCAGGAGCGGCGCTGTGGGTGAAGAGATGCGCGGGAAGACTTGCCAGGAAGACAGAGGCGCGCTCGTCGCGTGCCCGCTCTTCGTCCTCGTCGTCCTCGTCGTGCTGATCGAGGCGTCGCCCGTGCGCTAGCGGACGAGGACTGACGCTCTCACCATCTATAGAACCACACGACAACAGCGCTGCAAGACGCCATCGCTGCTGGCCAGCCCGTTACGGACGACGAGGTCGGCATTTGGGCTCGTAAGTTCTTCCACTCTGCTAGTTTCTGCCGCCTTTGCTCACCTCCGCATCGCACTCTCCCTGCCGTGCTTTTCTTTGCGCAGCATCATTCTGGAACAACCAAGATGGCGGAGCCTGGCCGTGGGACGAAGCCACGCAGCAGCCCACTTCGAATTTGCTCGTCTGGAGCGGCAACGAGTGGCAGGACGGCGGGGTGAGTCCGCTTTAGTCTGTCCCTTGCGGTCTCAGGTCCCCTCGCCGGCCGCTGATCGAACTGCTGCCTCTCTTGCCCTGTCCAGAACTCCATCTATCCTTCCGGCCTTAACCTCTCCTCCTTCGAAGTGCTCGACAACGTCGTCTCCTTCTTCTCCAATCGTGCCATCTTTCCGAACGTCGACAGCATCACATTCAGCTCCCACAGCATGGGCTCGCAGCTACTGCAGAAGTATGCGTTCCTAGGCGACATTCCGCAAGGCATCCCGAGCCTTCGCTTCGCCATCGGCAACCTCGGCGCATTCACCTACTTTGACGACCAACGGCCGAGCAACGTCGGAGGCGCGGAGCCGGTCGAGCAGTGCGGAGACTACAACGACTATCGCTTTGGTCTGAACAACGTCGATTCTACCATTGAATACGGATCGCCCACTCCCAACCGCGAGCTCTTGCTCGAGCGCTTCAAGTCGCGCAGTGAGTGGCCCTGCCCCCTGACCTTCCTCGTCGCCCTGTGCTGACGCACCGCAACAGCATTCCATCTCCTCCTCTCGCAAAACGACGACGGACCAGGCAACCTGCAATGCGCTGCCAAGACTCAGGGCGATTCGCACCGGACGAGAGGGGCGGCTTGGTGGGAGTACATGAACGGGCCCATGGGCGGCTGGCCTGCCAACCACACGCTCGAGTGCGTCGCATTTCTTCCTAGCCCCCGCTCTCGCTCGCTTGTGCTGACCGCTGCGCGTCGCTCTCACAGCTGGATCCCCGATTGCACGCACGACGATCTCTGCGTCTTCCGCTCCGCACAAGCTCAAGTTCGCCTCTTCTTGAACGACTCGATGCAGCAACCATCCTTCATGCCCAACGGACCCGTCAACAACTTGTGGAGCGCCGGGAGCGTGCAGTGGGCCCGAGGCGCGAACGCAACGCAGGCAATGCCGACGGGAACGACGCTGAGCACGGCTGCCCTGCAGACGTACATTCCGAGCAGCACCACGAGTGGAGCGAGCGGCAATGCGACGCAAGCAGGTGGCAGACAACAGACGAACGGTCAAGTCTCTTCGACGAACGCTGCCGGCGCGACGGCCACGACCGCGATGCAGACTCTCGTGCTCGGTGCGGCGATGGTGGGTGCGGGCCTGCTGCTGGTGTAGACGGCGAGGAGTGGGGGGCCAGGGAGGGAGGGAGGAGAGCATACTACACACAAACAACCCATTGTACGATACTTGCTAGTCAATCGCTCATGCCCTTCGATGTGTCACGCTGCGTGAGGCTGCCGTGGAGCGAGCAGGCCTGCAGAGTGATGGCGGGAGCTACGCATGGAATCAGGGCGCGAGACGACTGCGAGCTTCACTCGAGACAACGAGCACGACAGGGCTGACATGAAGCTCTCATTGAAGGCCCTTCTAGCTAGCAGCGCAATCTCTCTAGGGCTCCCGCTCTCGATGAAAGCTTCAGCATGACCCACCTTGCCCTTCTTCTCTCTTGCCCTCCCCTCTACAGTCCCACACCCTCGCCACGTCTGGCCGCAGCGCATTGCCAGTGCCATCCATCATCCCTCCTCCTCTCCCCTCGCCCTGCCCCCTTCTCGCGTTTCCCGCGTTTTCCAACGCCTCAGAAAGGCAGCGAAGGTCTAGTCTTCTTCTTAGCGTCCTTGATTGACTGTGCGTTGTGAGAGAAGACGTCAGTCACTGCGGAAGAGCGACATCGAGAGCGGTGTGTGTGGGCTCGCACGGGATGCCTATGTCGACGTCGACGTCGGCAGCAGCGGCAGCAGCAGGTGCAAGAGCAAAGAGCTGCTGCGGGAAGATACAGCTCTAGCGCCTGCCTTTCTTCTCTCGCCCTCCGCTGCTTCTCCTTGGCGAGCGGGTTGCGGCGCGGGCGGCGCAGCGTCTCGCGCTTCTCCTGCACGGCCAGCGCGACACACACCAGCCATCGCCCCGTCTCCCCCTCTTGCCGCGCCTCATCGCGGTCTCGCGGCCCTTCGCAGCGCAACACAAAGCACTCACCTTGCGCCACTCGCCGATCTCCTTGTCCATGCCCTCCAGTTTCCGCTGCGTCTCCTTTGCGCGCATGGGGCGCTTGCGCTCGTCGGTCTTTCCCTTGAAGAGGCGCTTCACCGGTCTGCCCTTGTACGGTCCCTTGGCCTGCGCATGCGCCAGCGCACGTGCCCGGATGGCCGCCTGCGACTCAGGCGCACTCGGCGCCGCGGAAGACGGCGCCGCGGCGTCGGCGTCGAGGGAGAGGGCCGTGAGGCGCTCCTGCAGCTTCTGCACCTTCTTGGAAGGCGGCAGGCTCTCGAGCATGCCGGATGCGCCGCCACCGCCTGCAATCAGAGCTGCGCGAGCAAGCATGGCCTGACGGCGGGCAGAGTAGAGGGGAGGAGTCCATCGGCCCGAGGCAGCGCTCTTGTGCGGCAGGAAAGGATTGAGCGACTGCTCCGCAGACGCAGACGCGGACGCAGAGGCGGATGAAGAGGAGGCAGCAGTGGGCCGCGAGAGGAAGCGCAGCAGCAGTGCACGCGACTGATGCGCTACGCGAGGGGAAGCCATGGCGAGGGACGCAAAGGCGGGAGATGTGGTGAGAAGAAGAGATGCGCGCGCGGCGTCGTCGGTGAGGGCGATGAGGAGAGACAGCGTGGGAACAAAAAGCCAGAGGCGCGCGGCGCTGCGCGTGACTTGCGCGTGGCTCGCAACGCCGCGCGTGCGGCCGCCTTGGCGCTCTGCCTCGCTGCCCTTGCGCCTGGCGCCGTCCAGACGGCGGCTCGTCTGCCTCACCGCCACTGCTCAAGTGCGCCTCAACCACGCTCCCCGCAGCGCCGTGTCGCCGCCAGGCTGGCAGCCCTCGCTGCGTGGAGCGCAACGACGCCCCGCCACCACAGCCTTCACGCACAAGCGAGGTAGAGCGTCGCAACAGAAGCGCGAAATCTCGGGCATCTCTCTTCGTATTGCCAGACCGCACCATCCCACTCCTCTGCCGAAGCAAGTCCCTCGCGCTCTCTCTCCCTCGCACTGCCTCCCTGCCTCTCCGTCTAGACTTCCTTGTACATCTTGATAGCTGCGCGTTTTGTCTATCAGCATCTGCCACGCATGCGCTGGGGGCAAGCAGAACTCACTCTTGTCAGCGCCGCCCGTGAGCAACCGAGTGCCGGTATGGTCAAACGTGGAGCAGAAGACGCCTGCCTCGGCGTCCAGCGAGCCCGGCTGCGGAATGTCGAGCGACGACTGAAAGGGCGTGCCCGTTGCGTAGTCGAAGAACTGTGGCGCGCGGCATGTCAGAATCAGTATGGCTCTGCTTGCCCTTCTTTGCTCCCCGCAGGCACAGCAGAGCAGTCGTGCTGCCCAGGGATGCAACTCACGTTCAGTGCACCGTTGTCCGCGCCGCTGAACAGCACGCCGTCCGGGTTGATCGAGAGGGTGTTGACGATCGACTCGGTCGACATGTTGTTGATGAGTGTGCCCTCGGGGAACTTCCACGTCTTGACGTTGCGGCCGCCGGCGGAGCCCGAGGCGAAGGTGACTGCGCAAGGGGGGATGAGCAACCGAAGCGGGGCGAAAGTGGGGAATGGAAAGGCAATGGAACGCGACGTACATTCTTGTGGATGAATAGCGAGTGCGCGGACGCTGGAGAAAGAGGAAAGAGATGATCAGTAGGTGAAGAGAGGGAGAGAGGGGGCCAAGGACAGGAAGATGAGGGGGAAAGACGCACGATTTCTTGTGGTGCGTCAGCGTCGTCAATGACTTGCCCGCTGCCAGGTCCCAAAGTCTGAGCGAGTCAAAGCGGCGTCAGTAGTGGTTGGCGGTCTTTGTGGCGGGCGACAAGCGGAGACTCACCGAATCGTGCTGTCCATGCTGCCCGTCACGACTTGCGGATCGGAGTCCTGGCACTGCACACTCGCCACCGTGCCTCGATGTCCCGACAGCACATGCACCTGCGCCTTCGTCCGCATGTCCCATACCCGCGCCGACGCATCTCGTCCAGCCGTGACGAGCACGTCGAGCGTCGGATGCAGACTCAAGCTGTAGATGCCCGAGAGATGGCCGTGGTACTGCCGGATGACCTTGTTTGTTTCGAGGTCCCAGCACTTGACCATCTTGTCCTCGCCCGCGCTGAAGAGATACGGGTGCCGCGAGGAGACGGCAAGTCCGCGAACGGTGCTGATGTGCCCGGTGAGGGACAGCTTGAGCTCGCCCGAGGCAAGATCCCAGATCTGAAGAGATCAGGGGCGCAAGCGAGAGCGCAAGCGTCAGCATACTGGCGCGCTTTTTTTCTCTCCCTCCTCGTCTCGCCTCATGCCGTCCTCTTCCCTCACGCAGCGCACTAACCTTGATCATGCGATCTCCCGCGCCCGTCACGAACCACTTGTTCTCGGGATCCATGGCGATGGCCCGCACCCAGCCCAAGTGGCCCGAGATGACTCTGCTCAGCTTCCACTGCGCATGATGCTTCGGTGCTGCTTTCCGCGCCTCCAGATCCTTGCGCCGGATCAGCGCCGAGTTGAGCGTCGATCCACCGCCGGAGGAGGAAGCGAAGCCCTCGGCGCGACGCAGCGCCACAACGCCGGCCGAGGCCGAGGCGGACGGAGCCGAGGCGGGGCGCGAGACAATGTCGGAGATGTAGCTGCCCATCGCTCCCTCTTCCTCCTCTTCGCCCACTCGTGCCCGCTTGGCGCCCGGCTTGGCGGGCCCCACGCCTCGCTGCTGCGCCAGCAAGGCAGCGGGCAGCACCTTTGCGTCGGCGTACGAGCCCGCGATGAGCGTGGCGAGTTTTGCCTTGTGGCTCTCTTCGAGGCCTGAGAGATCGGCGGCGGAGTCGGAGAGGAACGAGGGCAGAGGCGAGGCGGTGGAGAAGAGTGTCTTTGTGCGCTTGGCCGAGCGCGAGAGGAGATGTGCGAGATCGGGCGTGGGCACCGCCGCGGGCGAGGCGCTGCTCTCGCCGGGCGCAGGTGGCGCAGGTGCGGCGACAGCAGAGGTGCTCGCGATGTCGGCCATGCTAGAGACTGGCGAGGGGAGGATGTGGAGCAGAAGGTCGCCGTGGCGCACGGGCGGCGACGCGAAGCTCGGCCACGGCGGCGCCGAGCCGTGGCGCCGCGACACGGTCACGTGCGCGCTGGGCGGGTCGTGTGCCTCGCCTTCGCGGCCCTGGCCAGCGCGGCGCTCGGCTTGCCTCTCGACCACCACCGCATCCGCCTCGCTCGCAGCGTGCAGCTGTTCTACCCCGCCTGCACCCGCCGCGTCGCGCCTCATCTTTCACTACGGCGTTCTGGCCGTCGGGCACCTCGGCGTAGCGCCCAGCAGCCCGCTTCCACACGGCCGCGCCACGCACACGCAGCGCGCCAGCGTCTTGTCTGGCGCGTGCGCAGCAGCAGAGCACCGCCGTCTGCAGCAGCCACAATGCCGCTCGCCGCCGCAGAGGTCAGCGCGCAGCGCGAGGCGCTGAGCAAGGCACTGGCAGAGAGCAGACTCGACGACTGCAGGGCACTGCTCAAGACGCTCAAGGCCGGCGTCGTGCCGACCGAGGAGCTGATTCGCGTGAGTGGGCAGGGCAGGGGCAGCGCCGAGAGGGCAGCAGCAGGAGAGAGGGCAAGGTGCAGGGTGGCGTGGAGGACGAAAAGGGTCGAGAGAGGAGTCAGCAGAGAGCAGAAGGGCAGGGCGCCGAAGCGTCGCAAGCAGGTGCCGGAGCACGGAGCCGCATGGCTCAGGACGAGACCCAAGAGCCATGCCTGATTTTCCGCTCCCTTTCCACAGGCAACCAAGATTGGGCAAGCAGTAGGCAAGCTGCGCAATCACTCCGACAAGGCCCTGTCGCAGGCCGCCAAGGATCTGGTGGGCGGCTGGAAGGTGGAGATTGAGAAGCAGCGCGCCGCTGGCGGCTCCTCGGCTGGCGGAGCGAGCGCAAGCGCGAGCGGCACGGGGACACCGAAGGTCAAGGAGAAGAAAGGTGAGTGCGCGCTGGAGAGCGCAGATGGAGTGCGAGACTGATGACAGTACACAGGCACACCAGCGACGTCCAACGGCGCCTCTCCCGCCACTCCCGGCACTCCTTCCGCCTCGGCATCCGCTGCTGCTTCCTCCTCTGCCGCGCCCAGCAGCTCCAAGCCAGCGTCCGGCGCTTCCAAGCCTTCGAGCAGCGCGAAAGTGGGCGGCACGTCAAAGTCAAGCCTAGACTTTGAGGCGCTCAAGGACAAGACGCGAAATGCCTGCCTCAAAGTGCTGTACAATGCGCTCGAGGTGGGAGCAGAATGCGGTGAGTGAGCACGAAAGGTCGTGCGATGGTGCGGACGGAAAGGAGGAGGAGTGAATGTGAGGGCGACGGAGGGAGCCCAGGAGGGCGAGTGAGCGCGGAGACGAGCACGCGCATCGGCTTGCTCGCCTCTCGTGCACCACACCTCCAGTCGAGTTCCGCTCACGCCGCCGGCCCCTGTCAGACGCGAGTGACATCTATTCTGCCGCACTAGGCGTCGAGTCCGCCGTGTTCGACGACATCGGCAAAGGCTCCGTCACGGCAGACTATCGCAACAAGCTGCGCTCTCTCACCTTGAACCTCAAGGATGCCTCCAACCCGGCCCTCCGATCCCGCGTGCTCTCCGGCGAGCTCACGCCGTCCGTCCTCGTGCAAATGGGTCCGGAAGATTTGGCGTCCGACGCGCGGAGAGAGGAGAGGGAGAAGCTCCAGATGCAAAATCTCTTCGGATCGAAAGCGGCGGAAGATCAACAGGCCGAGACGGATGCGTTTGAATGTGGACGCTGCAAGCAACGCAAGACGCGGTACTATCAGAAGCAGACTAGGAGCGCCGATGAGCCTATGTGAGTCTTCGCACGAGCGCTTTGCCGTGCGGCCGGTGTAGCTGACCGTGCGTGATGATGACAGGACGACATTCGTGACGTGCACCAACTGCAACAACAAGTGGAAGTTCTGCTAGCTCTCCGAACGGACGCCAGCCTCTTCACGCGACTCTCTCTCTCTCTCTCTCTTCCTTCCTCTCTCGCGAATTGCCGCCCCCTTCGCCTCTTCGCCCCGACGCCTTCGTTTCTACCTCGTCGCCGGCCCACGCATGTCTCCTCATGACTGAGAGCACCAGCGTCTGGATGCTGCTCTTGTCCTCCAAAATCCCTCTCGTCTCGTTTGCCTCTACCGTCACCTTTCCTCCTCCCTGTCCTACCTCTTTTCGGCTTTCTGAGACGCTTGTACAGCACTTGTACTTCTACCCGCGCTTGCCGTGCTGCGGCTCTCAATCGCGAGCCATAGGCGGCCGCGCCCCCTCTCCGTGCCTTGCTGCCTTGTGCACTCATGTCGCCCCTGGCGCGCAACTGCAGGGCTCGCTCTCTGAAGCTCGCCAAGCTCGCCGATGAGATGGTCAGGTCAGAGCGCCCTCACGCAGGCAACCGAGCCTTCCCATCGCTCCGTCTGGCCACGCGCATGCGCCAAGTCAGGTCCGAAAAGCAGCCAACATGCTCATTGCCCTCTCCCCTTCCTCCTTGGAGCGCCTCAGAGCTCCTTGACGCCCTTCTCCACCGCCTCCTTGAGCTCCTGTGCCATCTCCTCCGTCTTGACCTTGCAGCGATAGCTCATCGGCTTGCCCTCCTCGAAGCCCGTGAACGTCAGCACCTGCTTTTCGCGCTTGAGCGTGAGCTGCTTGTAGAGATTGAAGTTCTGCGTGTGGGCGCCACAAGCGCGGTCAGCCAACCATCGCTGCGCTGTGCATATGCGACCCCGGCCGGGGGGGGGGGGGGACTCACGACGACAGGCTTGCCAGTGACCTCGTTGCGCACCAACATCCTCGTCTTTCCCTTGCCCTCATCCCGCTTGATGCGCAGCATGCCAATGCCCAAATCCCGCCATTCCTTCTCGGCCAGCTTCCACAGCTTGGCGCGCATCTCAAACGCCGTCGACTCGGACTCTTCGCCCTCGCCTTCGCCTGCGCCCGCCAGCGTCGAGGGGGCGTCGGCTGCGGCGTCGGAGACATCGGCATCGGCTGCGGTGCCCGCGCCGTTGGTCGAGAGAGAGGGCGCGGGAGAAGGAGCGAAAGAAGGCGGGGAAGGCGCCGCAGATCGGTCTGCCTCCGGCTTCTCTCCGCTCTCCTTTGCCGCAGTAAGCACCTCGAACGTGAAGCTCGGCAGCTCCTCCTTGCTCAGTTTCAGCGCCGCATTCTGTTCCTCCGTCTTCGCGGCGGCGCTCGAAGTGGGCAGTGCCGGGAAGTCGAACGTGGGCAAGCCGGATGACGAGAGACGCGAGGCTGCGGTGCGCTCGTCGCTGGACGGACTTGTCGTGGCCGCTGCAGCCGCAGCTGCAGAAGAGACGGTTGAACCGGGCGTGAATGCAGGCGTAGAGGGACTGAATGTGAAGGCAGCCTTGACCGCTGGTGCTGCCGGCGTCGTGGAAGCTGGTGTCGTCGAAGACGTAGAGACGGGCGCAGCGTTCGAGGGAGTGGGTGCGCCGAACGAAAAGGTCGGCTTCGACGGCGGCGCCTTCTCATTTGGCTGACTCGCTGGCGCAGTCGCAGCGGGCGCGCCGAACAGCATCTTGGCGGGCGGATCGCTCTTCGGCGTCGTCGACTCAGCCGCGCTTGACGCTCCAAAGGTGAGCTTCTTGCTCGGCGTCTGCTGCTGCTGCTCTTGCTGCTGAGAGGCAGCGCTGGCAGAAGCAGAGGAATGGCGAGCCGGCGTCTCACTCTCCGAGCCACTGCCGGGCGAGTCGGGCGCAAAGGCACCGAGGGAAAGCGGCGAGGGCTTCTTGGGAGCAAAAGCCGAGGTTGAAGGGATGAAGGAGGCCTTGGACAGTGGCTTTGCGGGCGCAGGCGCAGGAGCCGAACTCGTCGGTGCTGAAGAGGTCGCAGTCGTGCTGCTCTTGAAGGAGAAGCTCGGAGCGAGCGTCGGAGCGGGAGAAGCGGGTGGGACGTTCTCGTCCATCTCTCCCTCTTCCGTCGTAGACGCCAGCTCATCCTCTTCCGAATCGACCGCCTTCTCTTGCTCCGTCGACGTCGACTGCGGCGAAGCAGAGCTCGAGCTGGACGCAGACGAGAGCAGTTTCATGCGCCGCTTGGCCTCCTGCGTGGCGCGCTTCGAGTGTTCCTCCTTCTCTTTCTGCGCCTGCGCCTCTTGCCCCTGCTTTTCTCTCTCCTCCCTCGCCGCCGCAGTCGTACTGCGTCTGCTCTCCCTCTTCGGCGCCGTCCTCTCCAGGCGTTCCAGCACTGATTCCTTCTTCTCGCCTTCCTTCTCCTTCTCTTCTCTCTTCCTCTTCGCCTCCTCTTTCGCCTTCTGAATCGCCTCGCTTCTCTTGTCTGCCCCGCTGGGCGCCGTCGAGCGCCTCGTCGAGCGCGTGCGCAAGACGGGCGATTCGTAAGGGTTGACCACTTCGGGCACGCGAGGTGCGGGCCGAGGAGGGAGAGGCGATGCTTCCAGGAGCGAGAGAAGAGCCGTGGCGGTCGCTGTGCGCTTCGGCGGCGAGACGATTGGAGCAGGCGCGATCGGCGGTGCGGAGACGCTCAGAGATGAAGCGGCTGGCGGCGGAGGGTCGAAGAGGTTGCTCGAGACAGTCGCTGCTGATCGGGGAGGCGACGAAGCAAGAGCAGGAGCATGGGCAGAAGCCATCTCCACGTCCTGTCCATGTCCATCTTGCGGCTCCTCTTCCACTCGTCGTCGCTTGCCATCCGTCGTCTGTTCCGGCGCGCTCGGCAACGACGCACGTTCCATCTCCGGCCTAGGACGTCTGCTTCTGAGCGCCTGGGGGTTGACTCTTCCAATGCCCGGGCCGAGATATAGCGGGCGATGTCTCCTTCCAGCGCTCGCCCCGTTGGCCACTCCAGCCGCCGCCGCGCGGCTCGTAGTGGCAGAGCGCGCAGAAGAACCGCCGGCGGCAGAGAGGGCGGAAGTAGAGAAGCTGGCTGCCAAGGAACGCTTGAGCTGTGCGTCGACTGCGGGTGCAGGAGCAGGAGCGAAGAATGTGCTGTGCGAACGAGAGGGCGCCAGAAACTGCAGAGCGGGTCAGCAAAGGATGACGCAGAGCAGGGCAGTGGGACCAAAACGACGCACCGATTGCGAACGTCCAGTCCAGCTCGCATCTGCGCCTAGCGGCAGACTCTCCTCTCTCTGCGCCCCTTCTCTTGCGTAGCCCAGCTGCTGCTGCATGCGAGGCGGCGATGCATCCATGCCATAGCCATGCAGCCGCGCACCGCTGTCTTCCAGCAGCCGCACGCAGCCCGCCACCTCCACTTCGGAGAGCCGGCTGGCCTCTTCTCCTCCCTCACCGCGGCCCTCGGTATTGGCCTTCTCGGCGAAGAATTGAGAGAGGAGGGCGTAGTTGCGCGCGAGAGGAGAGGTGTTGCTTGCGGGCTGGGCGGCGCTCATCGAAGCGTCGTTGGAGGCGAAGGAGGCGCCGGACTGGCGCGAGATGGAGCCGCTGAAGGACGGCGGAGATGCGTAGCTCTGAGCCGCAAAAGCCGGCGCAGCGAAGGCCGGTGCAGAGGGCGCAGCGAAAGATGGCGGAGCGAAGGCTGTAGCAGCTGCAGCGGGCCCTTGCGACTGCTGCGCCTGCTGCTGCTGCTCAGTCTCCTGAGCGCCCGACCTAAGCTGCGGCAGCGCGGGGTACAGCTGCACCCTCATCAGTCTCTGCCGGGTCCATCTCGCGGCAAAGTACTCACCCTCTCCTCTTCATCCTCCTCGTCCTCCTGCTCTTGCGCGCCCTCGTCCTCCTCCTCTTCCTCTGCCGCCCCAAAGGCCGCGCTGCCTCTGGCCCGCGCAAAGGGACTGAGGGCCTTGAGGAAGCCGCCCAGCGCCATCATCGCCGGCGAGCGCGGGCTGCTCTGCGGCGGTGCGTCGCCCTCGTGTGCGCGGCCGCGCAGGGCCACGGCGCGCTGGGTGCTCGGCGTGCGAGGCGAGGCGGCGGCGGCGGCCGGCGGCAGGCGCGGCGGCGTGGGCCGCGCGTAGGGCGAGGGCGCGGCACTGCGACGAGAGGGCGTGGCGCTGCCGCCAGTGGTGAGCGTCAGACGCGGGGAACGCGGCTCGCCGGCGCTCGAGGTGGTGGTGGGACGCAAGGCGGGCATGACGAGAGGTGCGCTTGTTTGCAGAGTGAGATGAGGGCTGCAAGGTCAGGAGGCAAGCCGCCCTGTATTTGCGGCCGGACACTCGGACTCGACTGCCGATCAAAGCAGGCCAAAAGGCGGGCGCCGCTGCGCGCTCCGGAGCGGGAAGAGGCTTGCGGCCTTGAGGGCCGGTGCTTGTCGAGGTGATGCGCGCCGCGTGGAGCGTCGTCGAGGAGTCGAAGAGGCGAGGCGGATGCTGCGGAGAAGGAAGACGAGCGGTGATGGTCGTGACAAGACACGCCGCGCGAGGCGGCGCCGCGGCACGCCGGCCGGCAGCGCGCGTTGCCCGTTCTTCTTGCGCGAGCCGGCACCGCATCCCGGCGTGGCTTTCAAGTTGGCGGCCAACGGCCGTCGTAGCATTACAGCTGCGCATAGTGGCTGCTGAAAGGAGACTGGAGCATGCAGTTCTTCTCTTCCGCAGCAATCGAGCCGACGAGAGAGGCGCCGGCAAGGTCGAGCTTGCGCTGCAGGCGTGCGGGAGAGTGAGAGGCGCGTGTGTGCGGCGCTCGCGCGACGAAGTCCCACGCTCGCCTCGCTCGTCACGCGCGCCGAGTGCGTCCCGAGGCAGCTTCTCGACCCTCACCTCCACTGCTGCCCTCTCGCCGCATCGCTGCTCTGCGTCCACCTGGCGCATCTGCTGCCTCGCTTGCGACTCGCATCGTCTGGTGCTCACAGACGCTCAGGCCTGTCCGCGCCGGCGCCGAGCGCCGCAGTGGCACTGGCGACTCCTGCATCTCCTCTTGCACGGCGCAGCTTCGACAGTCTCGCCCAGCTGTCCACCATGGCGCTCGCCGACCACGTCGCCGGCCGGCTTGCGGCACTGCTCGGGCTCGGAACGCCCAACACATTGCTCGCCACGCGCGTCATCGGCCTCGCGCGCAGCCTGCCGTCCGAGGCCGCCTTTGTCGCTGCGGCGCGCGCCTTTGGCAAGATCGACGAGGGCGAGCTGCGCAAGCTGCGGGAGGAGATCCTGGCCGTGCCGGAGGAGCGGGGCGAGAGTGTGGAGGAGAAGCACGAGGAGAGGAGAGAGGAGCAGAGGCCCAGAGAGGCGATTCGCGCAGGGCTCAATGTCATGGGCGCCGAGGTGAGTCGGACGTGTGCCAGGCAGACGAGCAGGACGGGTGGTTGTCTGCCTGCGCGGAGCAGCGCTGCGCAGAGCAGGAGAACTATGACGGAAGCGCAAGCGAGATGCGAAGCGCTGCTCCGCGCAGGCAGACAACCGAGGCGCCCTCATCGCCCGGCATGAGGCTCATGCGGAGCGTCAAGTCCGCGAGCAAGGGAATCCGCACTGGGTGCAGCCCCGCGTGACTTTCGCTGCTCTTCTTGCACTCTGATGCGTAGCGCTGGCGCTCAGCCAATCTGACCCTTGTCTCCGCTCTGACAGCGACACGTCTTCAAGGCGCCGTCGACCCCTCGTGCTTCACTCCTGGGGCTCGACCGCATCGCCGCCGAAAAGCGCTCCGAGGCCTCCTCCTCTTCCTCCTCTTCCGACGCCCGCAAGCGCGCCAAGCTGTCCGCTCCGGAAGTCACGCCTCGTCCGTCTGGCTCCGAGACACCTCAGCCCACGTTTCGCGTGCCCACCCGTCCCGCTTCGTCCTCTCGAGATGCCGCGCGCCCTAGGGAACGAGGAGAGGAGACACCTTCGCACGGAGGTGGTGTCTCTGAAGCTGCGTGGGCGAAACGCGAGGAACGTCGGCGAGCAAAAGCGGGACTTTCTGCCTCTGCAGCTCGCACTGACTCGAACGACAATGGCCTCGAGGAGTTTCGCGAGCGCCTGAACCGCAACACGCGCGATGATCGACGAGGAGGAGGAGGGGAGATGAGACCGCCGCCCTTGCCGCAGCGAGGAGTTCGAGGCTGGGAACAAGAGACACCTCGCTCTTCGCGAGATGCGTACGATGCTACGCCGCGCAGCGCCGCCAGCGTGCCCAACCGTGGTTGGGATTCCACGCCGCGCTCCAGTGCGCGCTCCGACTATACGCCTCGCTCTGGCTATCCCGACGCCACGCCTCGCAGCAGTCGCGGCTGGGAGACGCCTCGCGGCGGCAATGGCTCAGGCAGCAAGGCGGGCGCCGAAGATGGGCGCTTAACTCTCGCGGGCCGCGGCTGGGAGGCCGACGCGGAAGAGTCTGCGGCGCTGGACCGCGACTGGTACGGCATGGAAGAAGGCCTCGTGGCAGGCGACGAGGAGAACAATCCCTTCTCGGCGTACGCAGATGTCGAAGTGCCTCTGCCCGCCGTAGGACCGGACGGCAAGAAGCTCACCGCCCGGCAAGCGGCACGTAAAGCAGAGGGAGAGAAGTGGGAGGAAGATCAGCTGGCTCGTAGTGGCTTTGGCGCGCGCAAGATGATCGATCTGGACGAGATGGACGAGGAATCGGAGAGTCGAGTTCACCTTCTCGTCCACGATCTTCGCCCGCCGTTCCTCGACGGCAAGACCGTCTTTACTCGCCAGCTCGAGCCCGTCAATCCCATCAAGGACGGCACTTCCGATCTCGCAGTGTTTGCGCGCAAGGGCTCGCGACTAGTGAAGGAGAAGCGAGAGCAAAAGGAGCGCGCAAAGGCAGCTGCGAAGATGGCTGCGCTGGCCGGCACGGCGCTGGGCAACATCATGGGCGTGAAGGAGGAGGATGAGGTGGACTCGGCGGGCAACAAGATCCACGAGACGGGCGGCGACTCGAGCGAGGCAAAGGACGGCGGCACGTTCAACCACAAGTCAGACAGCCAATTCGCCAGTCATCTCAAGAAGTCGACGCAGGAAGGAGGCGCCTCTGCCTTTTCGCGCGGCAAGAGTCTGCGCGAGCAGCGCCAGTACTTGCCTGCGTTTGCATGCCGCGAAGAACTCATGCGCGTCATCCGCGAGAATCAGGTCGTCATTGTCGTGGGCGAGACGGGCTCGGGCAAGACGACGCAAGTGGCGCAGTTCCTGCACGAGGAAGGCTACACCAAGCACGGCCTTGTCGGCTGCACCCAACCACGCAGAGTCGCGGCCATGTCGGTGGCGAAGCGCGTGAGCGAAGAGATGGAGGTGCCGCTGGGCGACCTCGTCGGCTACTCGATTCGCTTCGAGGACTGCACGAGCGAGAAGACGCGCATCAAGTACATGACGGACGGTGTCTTGCTGAGAGAGAGCCTGAACGAGGGCGACCTCGATCGCTACTCGGCGATCATCCTTGACGAGGCGCACGAACGAGGACTGAGCACTGACATCCTCATGGGACTGCTCAAGAAGAGTCAGTCGAGCGCGAGCGCACGTGTGGTCTGAAGCATAGGCTGACCCCGCCGCAGTCTTGACGCGCCGAAGAGATCTCAAGCTCATCGTCACGTCCGCCACGATGAACGCCGATAAGGTGGGTGCCCTTCTTCCCCTCCTCCCTCATGCCGCGCGCTGATCCGCATCCGCCAGTTCGCCTCCTTCTACGGCAATGCGCCCAACTACACGATCCCCGGCCGCACGTTTCCCGTCGACGTGCTCTTTGCCAAGACGCCGTGCGAGGACTTTGTCGATGCGGCCGTGAAGCAGGTGCTGGCCATCCATCTCGGCGGCGGCATCGGCGACATCCTCGTCTTCATGACGGGACAGGAGGATATTGAGGTGACGTGCGATGTCATCAAGGGTGAGCCGCGGCGGCGCCATGAAGGATGTCAGAGAGAAAGACGCGTGGCTGACTCTGTGTGTGATAGAGCGTCTGGCGCAGATCGACGAGGCACCTCCGTTGCTCGTGCTGCCCATCTACTCTCAGATGCCGGCCGACCTACAGGCGCGGATCTTCGATGCCGCGCCCAATGGCGAGCGCAAGGTCGTCGTCGCCACGAATGTCGCCGAGACGTCGCTGACCGTCGACGGCATCATGTATGTCGTCGACGGCGGCTACTCCAAGCTCAAAGTCTACAATCCGCGCGTCGGCATGGATTCGCTGCAGATCACGCCCATCTCGCAAGCCAACGCCAACCAACGCTCCGGCCGTGCAGGTCGGACAGGCGCCGGAACCGCGTATCGTCTCTACACGGAGATGGCGTATCGCAACGAGCTGTTCGCCAACACGATTCCCGAGATTCAGCGGACGAACCTCGCCAACACCGTGCTGCTCCTCAAGAGCCTGGGCGTCAAGAATCTGCTCGAGTTCGACTTTATGGACCCGCCGCCGCAGGACAATCTGCTGCAGAGCATGTACTCGCTCTGGGTGAGTCCTTGGCGCGGCGGAGCGGCGAGCGCAGGCGCTGACTGCCTCCACAGGTCCTCGGCGCACTCGACAACGTCGGCGATCTGACGCCCGATGGCAAGAAGATGGTGCGCAGCGGTGCCTCGCTGATCCTCGTGCACTGCGCTGACATCTTTCCCCCCTCGACAGAGCGAGTTCCCCATGGAGCCGTCGCTCTCGAAGATCCTCATCGCCTCGGTCACGTACGGCTGTTCCTCGGAGGTGCTGACCATCGTCAGCATGCTCTCCGTGCCCTCCGTCTTCTATCGGCCCAAGGAGCGCATGGAGGAGTCGGACGCGGCGCGCGAAAAGTTCTTCGTGCAGGAGAGCGACCACTTGACGCTGCTGCACTGCTACACGCAGTGGAAGCTCAATGGCTATCGCGATGCGTGGTGCCAGCAGCACTTCCTGCATGCCAAGATTCTGCGCAAGGCGAGAGAAGTGGTGAGTGCTGAGCGCCTGCCTTGCCCCTTGCCTCTTTCGCCTTGCTCATCCCTGCCTCTTGCCACAGCGCACGCAGCTGGAGGACATCATGAAGACGCAGCGCCTCGAGATCACGTCGTGCGGCACGGACTGGGACCCGGTGCGCAAGTGCATCGTCACGGGCTTCTTCCACCAGGCTGCGCGCGCCAAGGGCATCGGCGAGTATGCGCATGCGCGCACCGGCATGCCGCTGCAGCTGTGAGTGCAGACGGCGAGGAGCGGCGTCGACGCAGGGCTGATTTTGGCGTGACCAGCCACCCGACGAGCGCCATCATGGGCGCCGGCATCACGCCGCAGTTCCTCGTCTTCCACGAGGTGATCCAGACGAGCAAGACGTACATGCACACCTGCACGGCCGTCGAGCCTCAGTGGCTCGCCGAGATGTATGTGTTGCCTCTCTGCCTCTCTGCTCTCGCCTTGCCTTGCTGACACGCCCGCTGCAGCGGCTCCGTCTTCTACTCGCTGCGCGAGCAGCACGAGAATGCGTCGAACGCGCAGCGGCGGCGCGAGGCGGCGGCGTCGCTGCGTGCGCGCGCCGAGCTGGAGAGCGGCTTTGCGGCGGCGCGCGCACAGGCAAAGGAGCGCCAGGCACAGGAGGAGGCGGGCGCCATGACGCCGCGCCAGAAGACCATCGCCACGCCGGGCGGCATGACGCCGAGACGGGGACGGCGGGCGGGCCTGTGAGGGAGAGAGGCAATGCATCGTGAGCAAGGGCAGAGATGCGGGCTGCGGCTGCGTGCAGCGTCTGGGTGGAGCATGGCCTTGCCTGGAGGGATGCCTTGGCGCCAGCAAGAGACGTGGCACTCTCGAGGCGCTGCCGCTGGCTCGACGGGAGCTCGAGGCAAGCGGCGGCAAGGCAGACAATGCAGTCTCCGGCATGGCCAGGCCCGGAGACAGCTGCCGTTCAAACGCCGGCCTCTTGAGACCGGCCCCGCCTCGCACGCGCAACAAGCTGGCCACAGACCCTGGCTCGCCCTTGAAGCGCAACGGATGCGCCTTACGCGCACGGGATGAGGTGATGTTCTCGTCATCGGCACGTTTTGCGTTGTTGGAGATGTGGAGAGGTCAGGCAGTGGGGGCGTGGCCACCTCGCTCACTCGCTGGCACTCCCACGGTCCTGCGACGTCTGCGGTACGCGCTGCGCTGCCTGCGCCTCGTCTTGCACAACGTTGCCACTGCGAGCAAGTCGCTGCTGCCGCTTAGCCGCGCGAGTCTTGGCTTTGTCCAGCTGCTGCTGCCTCTGCGCCTGCTGGCCTGGGTGAGCGTCCAACGGCGCCGCCGGCATTGCGTGCAGAAAGCACCGGGCCGTGAATGTGCCACGGCCTGAGGCCACCAACACGTAGTGCGGCGTGAGGATCATGCCGCGCTCCTGCCTGCGCCTTGCGACCCCTCACGCAGAGTGGAAGCGTGCCCTCTCTCGGGCCGCTGCTGCGGGTGTGGCGAATGTGGGCGTGGCATGGCAGGCTCTGCGCCGCCACGCAGCGCGGCTACGAGTCTAGTATGTGCGGCTGTGTGCGGGGTGTGCTTCTCACTGTCGCTGGGCTCTTGGGCACGCGACGCGCCGCGCGTAAAGAGGCGCGCCGCGCGCCACGGGCGTCGCGAGATGCACACTCTTACTCTGACTTGCTTCTGCTCCACATCCTCCCTGCTGCTCGTCTCGCACGCATCACACTCGCTCTGCCTTGCTGCGCTCGCGCCTCGTCGCAGCAATGGCCTCGCTCCTCACTCCACTCTTCGTCCAGTCGCTCCTCTCCCAGCACCTCGTCTCCTACGCGCACGCCCTCGCTCTCTACACGCGCGCCCGCGTGCTGCTCTCGCTCGCCCCCTCGACGCAGCCCTCGGCCGCCGAGGCGCGCCGCGCGCGCGACGAGTTCGATGGCTTCCTCAACGAAGTCGCGCAGGAACTGAGCAGCGTGGGCCTCGAGCTGCGCATGGGCACGCGGCAGGAGGACGGCGAGCGCGTCGTGGCGCTGGTGAATGCCAAGGCCGACGGCCTGGCGCAGATCGCCGCGGCCTTCAGCGCCGTCGAGCTGGGCTTCATCCGCCGCCTGATCAGCGCCATCTTCCAGGCCGCAGACGAAGTCTTCTCGCTCGGCGCGTCCGAGGCATTGGCCATTGCGCGCCGCAGCAAGCCGCCCCTGCGGCCGCGGCAGGCAGAGGAGATCCTGGGCCGCCTAGTGGGGCACGGCTGGCTTGCTCGGAGCGCGTGAGTTCTGCCCAGTGTCCCGCCCTGCACCGCTCTACTGCCGTCGGCTCTTCGTGCGCCCTGCCGTCCGAAGCTTATCCTCCCTGTGCCCTCGTGCTGCTGCCCGGACCTTCAGTGCAGGCCGCTATTCCCTCGCTCCGCGCGCGCTGCTCGAGCTGCAGTCCTACCTCAAGGCCGCATTCGACGACCTCATTCTCGTGTGTCAAATCTGCGAGGAGATTGTGACCGTTGTGCGTGGGCCCCTCTTTTCCCCTCCTTGCCCTGCCTCTCTCCCGCGCTCACTCTGCTCCCCCCC